>NC_089218.1:13740431-13795431 GCF_963930695.1 Labrus bergylta | reverse complement strand
TTTTTTCGTAAGGGGGGGTTTGTCGTCTTTTTTCAACTTTTTCGTAATGGGAGTGTGTCGTCTTCAACTTTTTCGTCATGGGGGATGGGTCGTCTTTTTTCAACTTTTTCTTAAGGGGGGGTATGTCGTCTTTTTCAACTTTTTCGGAAGGGGGAGGTGTTTCGTCTTTTTTGCAGTTAGGGGGTGTTTTGTCTTTTTTCAACTTTTTCGTAACGGGGGTGTTTCGTCTGGGGCGGTTGGGTCTTCCTTTTTCAACTTTTTTGTAAGGGTTAGGAATGTGTCGTCTTTTTTCAACTTTTTCGAAGGGTTAGTAATGTGTCGTCTTTTTTAACTTTTTTTCGTAATGGGGGTGTGTCGTATTCAACTTTTTCGTAAGGGGGTGTTTCGTCTTTTTTCAACTTTTTCAACTTTTTTGGTAAGGGGGGGTTGTTTTGACTTTTTTCATTTTTTTTCGTAAAGGGATCTGGGTCGTCCTTTTTCAACTTTTTCGTAAGGTGGGGGTGGGTCGTCTTTTTTCAACTTTTTTGTAATGGGGGTGTTTCGTCTTTTTTAAACTTTTTCGTAAGGGGGGGAGTGTCATCTTTTTTTAAATTTTCATAAGGGGGGTGTTTCGTCTTTTTTTCAAATTTTCGTAAGGGTTAGTGATGTATCGTCTTTTTTCAACTTTTTTGTAATGGGGTGTTTCGTCTTTTTTAAACTTTTTCGTAAGGGGGAGTGTCATTTTTTAAATTTTTTCATAAGGGGGTGTGTTTCGTCTTTTTTTCAAATTTTCGTAAGGGTTAGGAATGGGTCGTCTTTTTTCAAATTTTTCAACTTTTTCGTAAGGGGGGGTGTTTCGTATTTTTTGAAATTTTCTTAAGGGTTAGGAATGTGTCGTCTTTTTTAAAGATTTTCGTAAGAGTTAGGAATGTGTCTTCTTTCTTCAACTTTTTCGTGGGGGGGGTGGGTCGTCCTTCAACTTTTTAATTTTTTTTAAATTTTTTCGTAATGGGGGTGTTTTGTCATTTTTAAACTTTTTTGTAAGGGGGGGTGTTTTGTCGTTTTTTAACTTCGTCAGAATTAGGAATGTGTCGTCTTTTTTAACTTTTTTGTAAAGGGGGTGTTTCGTCTTTTTTTAACCTTTTCGTGAGGAGGTGGGTCATCTTTTTTCAACTTCTTCGGATTGGGAAGTGTGTCGTCTTCAACTTTTCCGTAAGGGGGGGTGTTTCGTCTTTCTTCAACTTTTTCGTAATGGGGGTTGGGTCGTCTTTTTTCAACTTTTTCGTAATGGGGGTGTTTCGTCTATTTCCAAATTTTTTTCGAGGGGGGGTGGGTCGTCATTTTTCAACTTTTTTGTAATGTGGATGTTTCGTCTTTTTCCAACTTTTTTGTAAGGGGGAATGTGTCGTCTCTTTTCAACTTTTTCGTAAGGGCTAGTAATGTGTCGTCTTTTTTCAACTTCTTCGGATTGGGAAGTGTGTTGTCTTCAACTTTTCCGTAAGGGGGGGTGTTTCGTCTTTCTTCAACTTTTTCGTAATGGGGGTTGGGTCGTCTTTTTTCCACTTTTTCGTAAGGGAGGGTGTGTTGTTTTTTTTTTTTTAAATTCCATAAAGGGGGGGTGGGTCGTCCTTTTTCAACTTTTTCAACTTTTTTGTAAGGGGGGGGTTTCGTCTTTCTTCAACTTTTTCGTAAAGGGGGGTGGGTCGTCTTGAAATTGTTCGTCTTGAAATTGTTCTTTACTAAAGAAATTAAAAAAGCTGACACAACCCCCCCTTTACGAAAAAGTTGAAAAAGTTGAAAAAGTTGAAAATTTTTTAAAAAGACGAAACACCCCCCCCTTACGAAAAAGTTGAAAAAGGACGACCCACCCCCCCTTTACTAAAAAAATTAAAAAAGATGACACAACCCCCCCTTTACGAAAAAAATGAAAAAAGACAACACACCCCCCCAACGAAAAAGTTGAAAAAGGACGACCCACCCCTCCTTACGAAAAAGGGGAAAAAAGACAACCCACCCCCCATTTCAAAAAAGTTTAAAAAAGACCAAACACCCCCCACTCAAGAAAAAGTTGAAAAAAGACTAAACACCCCCATTATGAAAAAGTTTAAAAAGTTTAAAGAAGACAAAACACCCTCCTCTTACGAAAAAGTTGAAAAATTTGAAAAAAGACGACCCATCCACCATTTCAAAAAAGTTGAAAAAAGACTAAACACCCCCCCTCAAGAAAAAGTAAAAAAAAAGACCAAACACCGCCATTACGAAAAAATTTAAAAAGTTTAAAAAAGATGAAAACACCCCCCCTTACAAAAAAGTTGAAAAAAGACGAAACACCCCCCCTTACGAAAAGTTGAAAAAGTTGAAAAAAGACGAAACACCCCCCCCTTACGAAAAAGTTGAAAAAAGACACCAAACCCCCCTTACGAAAAATTTGAAAAAGTTGAAAAAAGACGACACATTCCCTTCAAAATTATTTTTATTGATTTTTAATGGATGTTCACATTGCAATTAGATAGCATAACAGCACATTTGAACCAAAACATCCATAGTAGGTAGATACAGAAATGACTGTGAACATTAGTGGTGTGGGAAAGAACGTACCAAAACCCCACACGCGAACTGTAAAACAAAAGAAACTAATAAAAAAATCAAATAATAGTAAAAGTCCAGAAGAAAGCACAAGAGTACAAAAACAAACAAGGACAACAAGCATACAGACAATAGACAGGACAAGAGATAAAGAGACACACACAGACTTTACCGGGGTCACGCCAAAAATAGCTGTTAGGGGGCAAGGAGAAATTGTTTTATTAAATAATTTAGAGAATAAATCGAAGAATGAAGACCAGAAGAGATCCAGTTTAGAACATCCCCAAAACATATGATAGAGGGTTTTGCACTATTTTGCATCTGTCACACAAGGGGTCTATGTCAGGGTATAAGCTAGCCAAAGCAGACTTACTGACTTTTACCATTATTTTATTTTTTATTAGTTTCTTTTATTGACTCGCAGCGCGACCGGTCGCAGCGGCCCCTCTGTCTCCCGATAGAGTGGTGTTTTCTTCTTTTTCTAACTTTTCTAATATTTCTTTTGACTTTTCTTCGTGTTTTACTATGGAAAAACACAATTACAGCCGTCGATTTTTACTAGACTTAAACAGTAACAGCCTTTTTGTGGAGTTATTACCTGAATCACTGAGACAACAGCTTCAAACTTTGGGACTGCTTCGTGAACGGAAACGTAAACGGTGCGAGCGGAAACAAAAGCGAGGTAAACGTGGAGGCATAAGAGCGAGACTGGCTAAAATACCACACAGGTCCGCTCTTCCAACTCTTCTACTGGCAAATGTAAGATATCTGGACAATAAAATGGACCATATAGAGCTACTGAGAGCTGCGCACCGTGACGTGAGGGACGGCTGTGCGTACATTTTCACAGAGACATGGCTGAACGAACGCATCCCAGACTCCGCCGTTCAGCTTGAACAATTCACATGCTACCGTTCGGACAGAATCCTTATTAAAGGGGGAAAGAAGAAAGGTGGTGGAGTCTGTGTTTACATCAGTGATGCTTGGTGTCGAGATGCTGCTGTGGTATGTAAACACTGTTGACCGCTGGCGGAGTTTATGATCATAAAGTGCCGTCCTTTCTGCTGGTCGCTGCTGGTCGCTGCTGGTCGCTGTGTATATTCCCACCACCAGCAACGCTGATAGAATAGACGCACTTTGGGAACTTTACAATGCCATCAGTGAGCAACAGACAGTCCACCCAGAAGGATTTTTCATCCTCGCTGGGGATTTTAACCATGCAAATCTCTAGACGGTTTTACCCCACTTCCACCAACACGTGACCTTTCCCACAAGAGAAGATAACATCCTGGACATGATTTACACATCAGTGCTTACAAAGCTTCACCCCTCCCCCACATTGGCCACTCTGACCATATTAGTGTAATGCTAATGCCAGCTTACAGACCCAGGGTTAAAGTCACCAAACCTCTGAAGCAGGTATGTGTGTGGCTGCACTACAAGACTGCTTTGATACCACAGACTGGGAGATGTTTAAGCAGACAGCCACCTACAACAACCACACAGACATTGAAGAGTATTCTGAAACTGTTACCGCCTACATTAGCAAATGCATTGCTGATGTCACCACCACCAGAACCATCACCACCGGAGAGGTACGCAGGCTACTGAGGGCCAGGAACACTGCCTTCAGAGCTGGGGACGCAGCCTGCCTGAGAACAGCGAGGACCAACCTGTCCCGTGGCATCAGGAAAGCCAAACGCAGCTACACACTAAAAATAATCGGACACTTCAAGGACAGCAGAGACGCACGGAGCCTGTGGCGTGGTATCCAGACCATCACGGACTACAAACCCAAGCCACAGACCTGTGACAGCAACACCTCTCTGCTGAATGACCTCAACAGCTTCTTTGCCAGGTTTGAAGCACACAACAGCACGCCCCCACCCCACGACCAGACCCTGTGCCTGACTGCAGCCAGTGTGAAGAGAACCTTATCCAAGATCAACACTCGCAAAGCTGCAGGACTGTGCAGAGGAGCTCAAAGATGTCTTAACAGACATTTTCAACGCTTCTCTGAGTCAGGCTGTTTTTCCGTCGTGCTTCAAAGCCACCACCATCATACCCGTTCCAAAGAAGCCCTCACCATCCACTTTCAATGACTATCGACCCGTTGCACTGACCCCCATCGCCACGAAGTGCTGTGAAAGGTTAGTCATGGCCCACATCAAATCCACCCTCCCCGCCACCCTGGACCCCTACCAGTTTGCATACCGAGGTAACAGATCCACCGAGAATGCCATCTGTTCTGCTCTTCACCCAGCCCTCACCCACCTGGACACCAAAAACTCATACGTCAGAATGCTGTTCATAGACTTCAGTTCAGCATTCAACACCATCATCCCTCAGCAGCTGATCGACAAACTGGACCAGCTGGGGCTCAGCACTTCCCTGTGCAACTGGCTGCTGGACTTCCTCAGCGAGAGGCCTCAGACAGCGCGGGTCGACAGCAGCACATCAAAAACCATCGTCATGAGCACTGGGGCCCCCCAGGGTTGCGTGCTCAGCCCCCTGCTCTTCATGCTGCTGACCCACGACTGCGCTCCATCCTTCAGCAGCAACCACATTGTGAAGTTCGCGGACGACACAACAGTGGTTGGTCTCATCTCCAACAACGATGAGAAGCACTACAGGATGGAGGTCAGCCAACTGGCCACGTGGTGCAGAGACAACAACCTCTTCCTGAACGTCGACAAGACCAAGGAGGTTGTTGTCGACTTCCAGAGAGTCCCCACTCCTAAACCCCACTGACCATCGACGGTGCTGCTGTGGAGAGAGTGAGCAGCACCAAGTTCCTGGGGGTTCACATCAGTGAGGATCTCTCCTGGACAACCAACACCACGTCACTGGCCAAGAAGTCCCAGCAGCGTCTCTACTTCCTCCGCAAGCTGAAGAAAACACGAGCCCCTCCCATTCATCATGTGCTCCTTCTACAGAGGCACCATCGAGAGCATCCTGACCAGCTGCATCACTGTGTGGCTGCACTGCTGCCAACCGCAAGACCCTGCAGTGCACAGTGAAGGCTGCTGAACGGATTATCGGTGTCCCAATCCCCTCTCTTACGGTACCCGCCTCACCCGCAAAGTAACCAGCATTGTGCATGACCCCACCCACCCCTCACACAGCCTCTTCAGCCTCCTGCCATTGGGGAGACGGTACTGCAGCCTGCGGGCCGGCTCCACCAGACTGGGAAACAGCTTCTTCCACCAAGCTGTCAGGAAGCTTAACTCTCTCCCCTCTCTTCCTTCCCTCCCCTCTGCCCCCACGAACACTGGACGTTGAAACCCCCTCCCGTTTTCCACCAAGAACTCTGGACTAATAACTCTGAAGCTAACATCTCAAAAGTACACACAGTTTACTGCACATTGCACATACTGCACAAGTTCACTTTTCTTTAAATTTCATTTTATTTCATTTACCATTTTGTAACTTTTGCACAATTTAGAATTCATTACTGTAAATATTATTTATCTTATTTTTACCTCGTTTTATTTATCTATTTTACCTTATCTTATTTTACCTTATTCTGGTTGTATCGCACCGCGGGATGGAGACAAACGAAATTTCGATTCCACTGTATGTCTGGCATATTTTGAAATTGACAATAAAGTTGACTTTGACTTTTGTTTTACAGTTCGCGTGTGGGGTTTTGGTACGTTCTTTCCCACACCACTAATGTTCACAGTCATGATCTACCTACTATGGATGTTTTGGTTCAAATATGCTGTAGTGCCATCTAATTGCAATGTGAACATGCATCTGAGAAAAATCAATAAAAATAATTTTGAAGGGAATGTGTCGTCTTTTTTCAACTTTTTCGTAAGGGGGGGGGGTGGGTCGTCCTTTTTTAACTTTTTCCTAAGGGCGGGTTTGTCGTCTTTTTTGTAATGGGGGGTGTTTTGTCTTTTTTCAACTTTTCCGTAAGGGGGGGTGTTTTGTTTTTTTTCAACTTTTTCGTAAGGGGGGGGGGGTTTGTCGTCTTTTTAAAACTTTTCGTAAGGGTTAGGAATGTGTCGTCTTTCTTCAACTTTTTCGTAAGGGGGGATTGGTAGTCTTTTTTCAACTTTTTTGTAAGGGGGCGGCTCATCTTTTTTTTAAACTTTTTCGTGGGGGGGGGTGGGTCGTCCTTTTTTTAACATTTTCGTAAGGGTTAGGAATGTGTGGCCTTTTTTCAACTTTTTCGTAATGGGGTGGGTCGTCTTTTTTCAACTTTTTCAACTTTTTTGTAAAGGTTAGAAGTGTCGTCTTTTTTAACTTTATCGTAATGGGGGTTGTGTCGTCTTCAACTTTTTCGTAAAGGGGGGTGTTTCGTCGTTTTTCAACATTTTTGTAAAGTTTAGTAATGTGTCGTCTTTCTTCCCCTTTTCCGTAAGGGGGGGCCTGTGTGTCGTCTTTTTTCAACTTTTTCATAAGGGGGTGTTTTGTCTTTTTTCAACTGTTTCGTAATGGGGGGTGTTTCGTCTTTTTTCAACTTTTTCGTAAGGGGGGTGTTTTGTCTTTTTTCAACATTTTCATAAGGGTTAGGATTGTGTCGTCTTTTTTCAACTTTTTCGTAATGGGGTGGGGTGTTTCGTCTTTTTTCAACTTTTTCTTAAGGGGGGGTAGGTCGTCTTTTTTCAACTTTTTCGTAAGGGGGGGTGTTTTGTCTTTTTACAAATTTTTCGGAAGGGCTAGAAATGTGTCGTCTTTTTTCAATTTTTTCGAAGGGTTAGTAATGTGTCGTCTTTTTTAACTTTTTTTTCGTAATGGGGTGGGTCGTCTTTCTTCAACTTTTTCGTAATGGGGGGTGTGTCGTCCTTTTTCAACTTTTTCGTGAGGGGGGATGTTTCGTCTTTTTTAAAAATTTTCTTAAGGGGGGTGTTTTGTTTTTTTTCAACTTTTTCGTAAGGGGGAGTGTTCTGTCTTATTTCACCTTTTTCGTAAGGGGGGGATGTTTCGTCTTTTTAGAAAAAATTCTCAAGGGGGGGTGTTTCGTTTTTTTTTCAAGTTTTCCTTGAGGGGGGGTGTTAGTCTTTTTTCAACTTTATCATAAAGGGGGTGGGTTGTCTTTTTTCAACTGTTTCGTTTTTTTTTTAATTTTCAACTTTTTCAACTTTTTCTTAATGGGAGGATGGGTCGTCTTTTTCAACTTTTTCGTAAGGGGGGGGTGTTTTGTCTGTTTCCAACTTTTTCGTAAGGGTTAGAAATGTGTCGTCTTTTTTCAACTTTTTCGAAGGGTTAGTAATGTGTCGTCTTTTTTAACTTTTTTTCGTAATGGAGTGTGTCATCTTTCTTCAACTTTTCCGTGATGGGGGTTGTGTCGTCTTTTTTCAACTTTTTCGTAATGGGGCGGGTCATTTTTTTTTATTACTTTTTTCGAAGGGGGGGGGGGTGGGTCATCCTTTTTTCAACTTTTTCGAAAGGCGGAGGTGTATCGTCTTTCTACAACTTTTTCGTAATGGGGGTGTTTTGTCTGTTTTAAACTTTTTAAACTAGACCTTTAACCCTCACGCTGTCCTCCGCTTCCCAGCCCACCGCCGGTCCGGTAATGTGAAAAAGGAATAGAATAAGAATATACGAAACAACAATAAAAAGAAAATATAAGAAAGGTAATAAATTACTAAAGTGTATTTTTCCAAACACCAAGAAATAGCAAGTCCACCGCCCAGAGTCAATAACAGGTCAATGTATTAACATGTTAACCCCCTAGCGTGTGCTAACGTGATACACGTGTAACACTCACGGTCAGTTCATGTTTATCTAATTTATTTAAAACTTATATAGTGAGCTCGGTGTTGCAGCTTGCCTAGTTTTTACCTTGTTTGGTTGGCGAACGGACTCGATAGCAGATATTCCGGGTTTGGAGAGTCGACATCCTGAGTGCCCTGGCGGCCCGCTCCTTCAGAAGTAAACACCACTCACTTTACAGCAGCTACGGTAACTCTCTAGGGACAATTCACTCTAAAAGCGCATGACATATGATCCCTCTAAAACAAAATTAAAATCTAATCACCTACGTTCTGCCTTACAGCATGCGCCACCTGAACAGTGAAATGTAATTTAAGAATATATATGTAAGGCTTTTTAAAAAGCGGACGCCTTTTCAGTTGAATTATTAAAACTTTTCAGAAAAGCGCTGGGTGACGTCAAGCTCCTTTCTGACAGCTGACCAATCAGGACGAATAGTAACCTACGTCCCTAGTTACCTGTGCCCAACAACGGCAAACTTCCACATGTGTCGTATAAAACTCAATATAAACCTTATAAACACATAAACAAACGGTGGTTTTTCTGAACTGTTGTTTATGTGTTTAGGGTTTTTATTGAGTTTTATACCATGTACATCGTATTATCTTGTGCTGTCGCGAGGGAATCTGTTAAATTACCGCAGAAATTGCTTTGTCTCTGTACTCCAGCTGTCTGGCTGTGCTCTCTGTACTGCAGGCCTTTACAATATTATAAATGTTCGTGAATAAATTAAGTTTGAAAGCCGGTGGTGCCATCTACCGAACGATCGCCAGAACTACAACTGTACCTACGCAACACAAGATTAATTCAGATTAATTATTAGGAAGTCGTTCAAAATGTTTTCTGTACTGCTTTAGCAACATAGATTGTTGATCTGTCATGGCAATAAAGCTCATTTCTATTGAATTTAATTTAATTGGATTGAATTGTGTCATGTAAGTAACATGTGCAATTGAAATTGGGGAAAAAAAAAGAACAAATTATTTCAGGCAGAACCGTGGGGTGAAACAAGGCTGCAAGATGAGTCCAACCCTCTTTAACATGTATATTAACACATTCACAGAAGAGATGTAGAAGTCCACAGCTCCTGTTGTGACCCTGCAGGACACAGAGGTCAAATGTCTGATGTTTGATGACCTGGTTCTCCTGTCTACATTTTTAAGTTATGCATACTCACTTTAATTGATTTGATGATACTCATTCAAATTAAATCCAACCAACTCTTCTACTCAATACTTTTATTTGTGCTCAACCCAAAGCCTGGGGGAAATCTAATCAAAAAATTAAATTTTGATAACCTTATACACCAAAGGACAAAGATAAACAAAATGAACTTCCCATCAGCTCAAAATGTACAAGAAAACCCTCATTTTGGTAACAATTGTTAAAAAATACTAATACAACTCACTTTGTTCAGTTCACCTTTTTTATTCAAGTTTAAAACAGTCTATACAACTGGAATGGGTTTGTAGATCCAGTCATGTGTCTGTATTTTAATGGAAACACTGACAGTGTTTATTTTACAAAGGATTTAAAGAACCTTAAACTGTGTTATAAGGTAGTAGTTAAGGACATTATTAGAAATAACCAATACATTTAGACAAAATATGAGAAAATAACTTTTGTGGAATCAAAAGCAAATAAAGATCCAATGATTTAACATAATGAATCACACGTATCATGTGCTGAGGTAGATAAGGAACCTTGTAAAATGATTACCTTCAGATAAAAACCAACATTATGAAAATGTACATCATCCAACCTGGGGAGACCCACATCAGAAATGCTGTCAGGGTCGAACTGGATGGTACCAGTGGAGCTGTCAGTGACCACATGGGGTGTCTTCAAAGTTTGGCTCATGGTCCCACTGGACAAATAAAAGGAAAAAAAAAACATGGAGATAATCCCAGTAACAAGATTACAAGTCCTGCACAGTAGGCTCTTGCTCCTCACACAATTAAAAGCATCAGTAAATATGTTTCTGTCAGTCAAAACACTTGAATGTAAATATGCATGTTGGCAGTTACTGGCGGTCACACTTTTTTCTCTGTCTATGCTGGCTCTATAATACCTGTTGAATGTGAGCCACTGTAAGGGTGAAAGGACAAAAATCAAAGTCCTAATTCTGTTTTAAAATGTGACCTGAAGTTCGTTATTATTATGAGGCCTCTACAACTCAGACTTAGCCAAATCACATCAAAGATAATCATACCTCTGACTGCTGAAGCACCATTTTAGCTTCAGCCTAACTACGGGAAGATTTTCTTATGTTCAACAAGGATTGAAAATGTCTTACAGTTGGACTTGGCCTAATACAGTATGCCTTATGGTGTGGAAGAACAATAACAGTCCTTATACTTTCACTGTAATTAACACATGCGAGCCTTATATTTAGATAGAATATAGAAAAATCTAAACCCATCTCGTCTTCTATTAAAGTCTGTTAAATACAGGAAGTCACATTTTACTCTACAAAAACAGTTTACACCAGTCATTGATATTGACATTTTCATAATTGCACTGAGTACATACCTCGCAGGAGATCTTGAAGATCCCCTTGCAGGTACAATGGGAGGGTATGAAGAGCCAGAGTGCTTCTTGTGTACATCATGCTGTTCCGAGGCCAAAAAAGAAATTCCTTTTTAAATTGTCATTATGACCATAAATGATCATTATTAACCTTAGCTGCGGGTTAAAATTATTATTCTTCTGTATGTAATTTATCTACAGCTTATAAATCCTCCTGCAGCACCTGTCTCTCATGTCGCTGAGGCCTTCTGCCTGTATGCTGTTGCAGTGTGTGTCGGTCCAGCTGGCTGTAGAATGTGTTGTGAAGGTTCATATTTGTGATGCAATGGAACTCAGCAAACACCTGCAGACCTACAGAACCATAAAAGTATAATGATGAACACTTTTTTTAACTGTAACACTGAAAATAGATTATTTGTAGTTTTACTTAATATTCAGTTTGATCCAAGGGAAATAGATTAAATTAGCAATATGACATAATTTAGATTATTCCAGTTCATCATAATCAAATGCTTGTGTTTATTTTACTTTAACAACAAGTTAACTCAACATCATACTCACCAATACAAAGGTTGATATGCAGTGAGTAAGGTGACTGGGGGATGATGAAATGCCTTCAGCAGCTCTCCCTTAATGGGCACAAATGATATGAAAACAAGCTAAGATTAGTTAAAAATAATGACCCTGTGAAAAACTGCTTGCACTATATCCTTGGAACAATTTTATAATGTTCTGTTGAACAAAGACATGTATGTTTGTAAGGCAGTACAGTTCATCACACCACAAACTACGGTTTCAACAAACAACCCTCACCCATATGAAACTTTTTGTCACCACAGTAGAACATGTCCCTCATGTTATAAGGGTCATTAAGGATTATCACTGTACTGCTGGGGCAGACAGAAGGCTGTGAGTTCACATGTAATAATATATAAAGTTTAGAAATGGCTTACTTCTTACCTGATGTCTTTAAAGCTTGAAGTTCAGTGCTCTTCCTCCACTTCAACCTGATGGGAAAGATCAGTCACATACGATATGAATACAAACCAGGATCACTCATTAAACAAACATATTTTAGTGAGTCACACTACTATGTATGATTAGAAATTATAATGAGTAATTATTTGGTGTATTGTTTTAATGTGTATCAGATCAAAGAAGGTGAAGAGAGACAGGCTGAGAGCAGCGAGAGACAGGTTTCAGATGAGCAGGTAGGAATGGTATGCTCTGACAAGGCACAATTTAAATATAAAAAGTCAAAAAAAGCAACATCGACATGATATCCTTATCATTATTTCCTGTCATGTTCACAAAACACTCCCCTGTGGTTTCTGACAATAAATAGAATCCAATGAATTTCTCATGAAGAATGATCAACATATCTGAGACACCCTGTAAAAAGCTGGGACAGGACAAGCCAACTTGAGTAATAATTATATATATAAAATTATATTATACACACAAATATGTCACTGAAAACGCAATTACTATTTTTTTTGCTGTACAATGTGTATGTGTGTATCAGGTGGAAGTAGCAGCAAAAGCAGCAATGTCTTTTATTCATATTTGTTGTTCACAATGTTTTCTGTACTGCTTTGGCAACATAGATTGTTGATCTGTCATACCAATCTCTCTCTCTCTCTCTGGCAGTGTGTTTTATGGGTGATAGACGTAAGGGATACTTATTCCAATTTATAACTGCGGAAGAAGAAACCTACAATGTAACATTTAATGGCTTGGAGTACAAGGTACTGAGGTACGACAGTGTAAGCTTTGCCAGCATGGGGTCTTTACTTCACCACCTTTGTGACCAGACCCGTTGCTGCGATGCAAGAGCTCTGCAGGGACATAATAGTTCGGAACACGAAGGCTTCGGAGGTGGATCAGGACAAGTCAATTCCGAGACATCTCAAACGGTATATCAATGACAGACGTAAGGCCATGTAAACCTGCAGCAATGGCACTTTTCCGTGTAGAATATATTGAACAATGGCGTCACCCTAAAACCTTTCAGATGCTTTTACTGTATACTTCTGGAGAAACAATAAACGTTCTACTCAAATTGCAGAGGTGCAGATGATAGACCACAAATGCGAAGTGTGTGGAGTCAGGTACATACTGATGGACATGGACACGTTTCCGGGTGTTCTATCCAATCCTCCGAACAGACACGCATCGTTTTTCATATGCTCGCCCTGTACTATCACGCGGGGGCGATGAAATACAAGCTGATGGTTTCTCACACGGTCATGGACAATGACAACACCCTGAACATGTTCAGACTTTGAGGTTCAGACTTTGAAGTTCAGACTTTGAAGTGCAGACAGAGATTTTTTTTTGTATGGTATTTACAGATCTCATGACTCATGGGACTCACTCACCCTAGCCTTGATTAACCGAGTTAGTTATTTTTTCTTCTGTTTTTTTTGTTTTGTTTTTGTCATCAGTATCTTCTACAATGGACGACCGGGACGGTGTGCTCAAGTGGAAAACCATCGCGGCAGCTCTCTCACTTGTCCGCTTCAGACATCAGAGCCCTGTTCTTCCCGTGCTGACCGTGATGCATCTGCTGGCAAAGAACCTGCGTCCTCTAGTAGTCTCTCTCGCCGAGCGCGCGATACCAGGCAGGGCTCTGACCCACAACGTGTACAACAGAGCCCTGTTGAGTAGCATGCTCAATGAGCGGGACCTGCCCTTGTGCGCCAACGGACGCCTGTGTAAGGGTATGCTGGTGAATGTTTTCACCAAAAGTATACAGTAAAAAGTCTCAGGGTCACAGGCAGAGACATGAGGAAGAGGAATCCCTTGAAAGATCTTTGTCACCTGTCTCAGTTTTTCCAAAATAAAATCATCAAAATGAATAAAATATCAAAGCACCACAATGTAATTTGAGTGTAATGTACTCATATCTTTCTCTAAAACTATACAGTAAAAGCATCTGAAAAGTCTCAGGGTGACGCCATTGTTCAATATATTCTACACGGAAAAGTGCCATTGCTGCATGTTTACATGGCGTGACGTCTGTTATTTATATACCGTTTGAGATGTCTCGGAATTGTCCTGATCCACCTCCGCAGCCTCCGTGTTCCTAACTAGTATGTCCCTGCAGAGCTCTTGCATCGCAGGAATGGGTCTGGTCACAAAGGTGATCTTTTTAACAGTGGTCATGTGGTGAAGTTAAGGTCCCATGTTGGAGAAGCTTACACTGTTGTACTTCTGAAATTTGTACCCCAAGCCATTAAACATCACCATGAAGCTTCTGTCTTTCGTGGTTACAAATTGAAAAAGGTATCCCCTAAGTCCTTCACCCATAAAACACACTGCCGCGACTGGAGTGCCTGAATCCGCTGAAGTGCCTGAATCGTAGCGGTGCCCTTTCATCTTTCTTAGATCCTCTACGATATCAATGGTGTCCCACTCGGAACAGCGAGTTAAAAGTCCCCACCATCCACCTTTCAGTGACCGTATCATCTTGCGCATTTCCTGCACTACACACGTGACAGAACACCCATTTTGATCAACATGTATCTCTGGCGGTTTAGAGATCAAGTGCCCGTCTGGGATTTTATCAATCAGGCTTTCCGTCATTTCAACAAGATCTCCATATCGCCGACGTATCACCTTGGTGGAGTGGTAATAGCCGTGTTTGATGAGCATAAACCAGCTCTTTATGCCTACTGTACCTACTTCCCTCATGGGTGGACTGTGATCAATTGGGTATGGGCTTTTAAAACGCCCCCCCCTCAAGGCCACCACCCCCGTGTCAAGAAGTGTCAGAAATACACGTGTAACCATTATCCCTCACGCTGCCCTCTGGGTCATTTTGGTCATGGTGACTCCCCGCAGCCTCCCGGGGGTCATTGTGACCCGCTTTCAAGCCTCGCACGCATGCACGCACGGGCCTATGTGGTTAGGCTGGACTTTTTCTCCAAACAGCCCCGGTGGTGGTTTAGATGGACTACTACTACCTGGGGTTTGTTGTGTCTCTGTGTTTTTCTGTCTTTGTGTCTGTGTCTCTATTGTTGTGTTTTGTCTGTCTGTGTTTTAATGTCTGTGTTGTTGTGTTATTGTGTCTTTTTATTGTGTGTGTCGTTGTGATGTGTCTCTGTGTTGTTGTGTCTCTGTGTCATTGTGTTGTGTTGTTGTGTCTTTTTGTCTGTGTCTTTGTGTTTCTGTGTTGTTCTGTCTCTGTGTCGTTGTGATGTTGTTGTGTCTCTGTGTTGTTGTGTCTTTGTGTCTGTGTCATGGGGATGTTGTTGTGTCTCTATGTTGTTGTTGTGTCTTTTTGTTGTGTCTGTGTTGTTGTGTCTTTGTGTCTCTACGTCGTTGTGTTGTGTCTCTGTGTTGTTGTGTCTTTGTGTCTCTGTATTGTTTTGTCTTTGTGTCTCTGTGTCTCTGTGTTGTTGTGTCTTCGTGTTGTGTCACTGTGTTGTTGTGTCTTTGTGTTGTGTCTCTGTGTTGTTGTGTCCCTGTGTGTTTGTGTTGTGTCTCTGTGTCGCTGTGTTGCTGTGTCTTTGTGTTGTTGTGTTTCTGTGTTGTTGTGTCGTATCTCTGTGTCGTTTTGTTGTTTTTTTGTGACTCTGTTGTTGTGTCGTTGTGTCGTTGTGTCTTTGTGTTGTTGTATCATTGTGTTTTTGTGTCTGTGTCTCTGTGTCATTGTGTTGTGTCTTTTTGTTGTGTCTCTGTGTCGTTGTGTTGTGTCTTTCTTTTGTTGTGTTGTATATCTGTGTTGTGTTGTTGTGTCTGTGTCTCTGTGTCGTTGTGTCTTCATGTCTCTGTGTTGTTGTGTCTTCGTGTCTCTGTGTCGTTGTGTCTTTGTGCCTTGCGTTTCTGTGTTGTTGTGTCTTTGTGTCTCTGTGTCGTTGTGTTGTTGTGTCTTCGTGTCTTCGTGTCTTTGTGTCTCTGTGTTGTTGTGTCTGTGTCGCTGTGCTTTTGTGATGTTGTTGTGTCTTTGTGTTGAGTCTTTTTGTCTCTGTAATGTTGTTGTGTCTTTTTGTTGTGTCTCTGTGTCGTTGTGTCTTTTTGTCTCCGTGTTGTTGTGTCTCTGTGTCGTTGTGTTGTGATGTTGTGTCTCTGTGTTGTTGTGTCTTTGTGTTGTTGTGTCTCTGTGTCGTTGTGTTGTGATGTTGTTGTGTCTCTGTGTTGTTGTGTCTTTGTGTTGTTGTGATGTTGTTGTGTCTTTGTGTCGTTGTGCTTTTCTGTCTTTGTGTCTCTGTGTCGTTGTAATGTTGTTGTGTCTCTGTGTCGTTGTGTCTCTGTGTTGTGTCTTTGTGTCTTTATGTGTCTGTGTTTTTGTGTCTCTGTGTCGTTGTGTTGTTGTTGTGTCTTTGTGTCTCTGTGTCGTTGTGTTTTTGTGATGGTGTTGTGTATTTTTGTTGTGTCTCTGTGTTGTTGTGTCTTTATGTCGTTGTGTCTTTGTGTCTCTGTGTTGTTGTCTTTGAGTTGTTGTGTTGTTGTGTCTTTTTGTTGTGTCTTTGTGTCACTGTGTTGTTGTGTCATTTTTGTCTGTGTTGTTGTGTCTTTGTGTCTCTGTATTGTTGTGTCTTTGTGTCTCTGTGTTGTTGTGTTGTGCCTTTGTGTCTCTTTGTTGTTTTGTTGTGTCGTTGTGTCTTTTTGTTGTGTCTCTGTCCTTGTGTCTCTGTGTTGTTGTGTCATTGCGTTGTTGTGTCTTTCTGTCTCTGTGTTGTTGTGTGTTTTTGTCTTTGTGTTGTTGTGTCTATGTGTCATTGTATTGTTGTTGTGTCTTTTTGTTGTGTCTCTGTGTTGTTGTGTTGCTGTTTCTCAGTGTCGTTGTGTTGAGTCTTTGTGTCTTTGTGTTTTTGTGTTGTGTATTTGTGTATTTTTGTCTTTGTGTTGTTGTGTCTGTGTTGTTGTGTCTTTGTGTTGTTGTGTTGTTGTGTCTTTGTGTCGTTGTGTTGTTGTGATGTTGTTGTGTCACTGTCGTTGTGTCTTTTGTTGTGTCTCTGTATTGTTGTTGTGTCTGTGTTGTTGTGTTGTTGTGATGTTGTTGTAAATCTGTGTTGTTGTGTTGTTGTGATGTTGTTGCGTCTCTGTGTTGTTGTGTCTTTGTGTTGTTGTGATGTTGTTGTGTCTTTGTGTCGTTGTGCTTTTCTGTCTTTGTGTCTTTGTGTTGTTGTGATTTTGTGTCTCTGTGTCGTTGTGTCTTTGTGTCTCTGTGTTGTTGTGTTTTTGTGATGGTGTTGTGTTGTGTATTTTTGTTGTGTCTCTGTGTTGTTGTGTTGTGTCTCTTTGTTGTGTCTTTGTGTCGTTGTGTTGTTGTGTCTTTCTGTCTTTCTGTCTCTGTGTCTTTGTATTGTTGTGTCTTTGTGTCACTGTGTTGTTGTGTCTTTTTTGTCTCTGTGTTGTTGTGTCTTTGTGTCTCTGTATTGTTGTGTCTTTATGTCGTTGTGTCTTTGTGTATCTGTGTTGTTGTGTTGTGTCTTTGTGTCTCTTTGTTGTTTTGTTGTGTCTTTGTGTTGTTGTGTCTCTGTCTTTGTGTCTCTGTGTTGTTGTGTCATTGCGTTGTTGTGTCTTTCTGTCTTTGTGTTGTTGTGTGTTTTTGTCTTTGTGTCTGTGTTGTTGTGTCTATGTGTCGTTGTGTTGTTGTTGTGTCTCTGTGTTGTTGTGTCTTTGTTTCTCAGTGTTGTTGTGTTGAGTCTTTGTGTCTTTGTGTTGTTGTGTCTTTGTTTTGTTGTGTAATTGTGTTTTTGTGTTGTGTATTTTTGTCTTTGTGTTGTTGTGTCTTTGTGTCGTTGTGTTGTTGTGTCTTTTGTTGTGTCTCTATTGTTGTTGTGTCTCTGTGTTGTTGTGTCTCTGTGTCGTTGTGTTGTGATGTTGTTGTGTCTCTGTGTTGTTGTGTCTTTGTGTTGTTGTGATGTTGTCGTGTCTTTGTGTCGTTGTGCTTTTCTGTCTTTGTGTCTCTGTGTCGTTGTGTTGTTGTAATGTTGTTGTAATGTTGTTGTGTCTCTGTGTCGTTGTGTCTTTGTGTCTTTATGTGTCTGTGTTTTTGTGTTTTTGTGTCTCTGTGTCGTTGTGTTGTTGTTGTGTCTTTGTGTCTCTGTGTTGTTGTGTCACTGTGTCGTTGTGTTTTTGTGATGGTGTTGTGTATTTTTGTTGTGTCTCTGTGTTGTTGTGTCTTTATGTCGTTGTGTCGTTGTGTCTCTGTGTCGTGTTGTTGTAATGTTGTTGTGTCTTTGTGTCTCTGTGTTGTTGTGTCACTGTGTCGTTGTGTTTTTGTGATGGTGTTGTGTTGTGTATTTTTGTTGTGTCTCTGTGTTTCTGTGTCTTTGTGTTGTTGTGTTGTTGTGTTGTTATGTCTTTGTGTCTCTGTGTTGTTGTGTCTTTGTGTTGTTGTGATGTTGTTGTGTCTTTGTGTCGTTGTGCTTTTCTGTCTTTGTGTTGTTGTGATGTTTTTGTGTCTTTGTGTCGTTGTGCTTTTCTGTCTTTGTGTCTTTGTGTTGTTGTGTCTTTGTGTCTGTGTTTTTGTGTCTCTGTGTCTCTGTGTCGTTGTGTCTTTGTGTCTCTGTGTTGTTGTGTCACTGTGTCGTTGTGTTTTTGTGATGGTGTTGTGTTGTGTATTTTTGTTGTGTCTGTGTTGTTGTGTTGTGTCTTTGTGTCTCTTTGTTGTGTCTTTGTGTCGTTGCGTTGTTGTGTCTTTCTGTCTCTGTGTCTTTGTATTGTTGTGTCTTTGTGTCAGTGTGTTGTTGTGTCTTTTTTGTCTCTGTTGTTGTGTCTTTGTGTCTCTGTATTGTTGTGTCTTTATGTCGTTGTGTCTTTGTGTCTCTGTGTTGTTGTGTTGTGTCTTTGTGTCTCTTTGTTGTTTTGTTGTGTCTTTGTGTTTTTGTGTCTCTGTCTTTGTGTCTCTGTGTTGTTGTGTCATTGTGTTGTTGTGTCTTTCTGTCTTTGTGTTGTTGTGTGTTTTTGTCTTTGTGTCTGTGTTGTTGTGTCGTTGTGTCTCTGTGTTGTTGTGTCTTTGTTTCTCAGTGTCGTTGTGTTGAGTCTTTGTGTCTTTGTGTTGTTGTGTCTTTGTTTTGTTGTGTAATTGTGTTTTGTGTTGTGTATTTGTGTATTTTTGTCTTTGTGTTGTTATGTCTGAATTGTTATGTCTTTGTGTCGTTGTGTTGTTTCTTTTTTGTGTCTCTATTGTTGTTGTGTCTCTGTGTTGTTGTGTTGTTGTGATGTTGTTGTGTCTCTGTGTTGTTGTGTCTCTGTGTCGTTGTGTTGTTGTGTCTCTGTCTTTGTGTCTCTGTGTTGTTGTGTCTTTGTGTTGTTGTGTCTTTCTGTCTTTGTGTTGTTGTGTGTTTTTGTGTTTGTGTCTGTGTTGTTGTGTCTACGTGTCGTTGTGCTGTTGTTGTGTCTCTGTGTTGTTGTGTCTTTGTTTCTCAGTGTCGTTGTGTTGAGTCTTTGTGTCTTTGTGTTGTTGTGTCTTTGTTTTGTTGTGTAATTGTGTTTTTGTGTTGTGTATTTGTGTGTTTTTCTCTTTGTTTTGTTGTGTCTGTGTTGTTGTGTCTTTGTGTCGTTGTGTTGTTGTGTCTTTTGTTGTGTCTCTATTGTTGTTGTGTCTCTGTGTTGTTGTGTTGTTGTGGTGTCTCTGTGTTGTTGTGTCTCTGTTTTGTTGTTGTGTTGTGATGTTGTTGTGTCTCTGTGTTGTTGTGTCTTTGTGTTGTTGTGATGTTGTTGTGTCTTTGTGTCGTTGTGCTTTTCTGTCTTTGTGTCTCTGTGTTGTTGTGTTGTTGTAATGTTGTTGTTATGTTGTTGTGTCTTTGTGTCTTTATGTGTCTGTGTTTTTGTGTTTTTGTGTCTCTGTGTCGTTGTGTTGTTGTTGTGTCTTTGTGTCTCTGTGTTGTTGTGTCACTGTGTCGTTGTGTTTTTGTGATGGTGTTGTGTATTTTTGTTGTGTTGTTGTGTCTTTATGTCGTTGTGTCTCTGTGTTGTTGTGTTGTTGTTGTAATGTTGTTGTGTCTTTGTGTCTCTGTGTTGTTGTGTCACTGTGTCGTTGTGTTTTTGTGATGGTGTTGTGTTGTGTATTTTTGTTGTTTCTCTGTGTTTCTGTGTCTTTGTGTTGTTGTGTTGTTGTGTCTTTGTGTCTCTGTGTTGTTGTGTCTTTGTGTTGTTGTGTTGTTGTGTCTTTTTGTTGTGTCTTTGTGTCACTGTGTTGTCGTCTTTTTTGTCTCTGTGTTGTTGTGTCTTTGTGTCTCTGTATTGTTGTGTCTTTATGTCGTTGTGTCTTTGTGTCTCTGTGTTGTTGTGTTGTGTCTCTTTGTTGTTTTGTTGTGTCTCTGTCTTTGTGTCTCTGTGTTGTTGTGTCATTGCGTTGTTGTGTCTTTCTGTCTCTGTGTTGTTGTGTGTTTTTGTCTATGTGTCATTGTATTGTTGTTGTGTCTTTTTGTTGTGTCTCTGTGTTGTTGTGTTGTTGTGTCTTTGTTTCTCAGGGTCGTTGTGTTGAGTCTTTGTGTCTTTGTGTTGTTGTGTTTTTGTGTTGTGTATTTGTGTATTATTGTCTTTGTGTTGTTGTGTCTTTGTGTCGTTGTGTTGCTGTGATGTTGTTGTGTCACTGTCGTTGTGTCTTTTGTTGTGTCTCTGTATTGTTGTTGTGTCTGTGTTGTTGTGATGTTGTTGTGTCTCTGTGTTGTTGTGTTGTTGTGATGTTGTTGCGTCTCTGTGTTGTTGTGTCTTTGTGTTGTTGTGATGTTGTTGTGTCTTTGTGTCGTTGTGCTTTTCTGTCTTTGTGTCTTTGTGTTGTTGTGTCTTTGTGTCTGTGTTTTTGTGTCTCTGTGTCTCTGTGTCGTTGTGTCTTTGTGTCTCTGTGTTGTTGTGTCACTGTGTCGTTGTGTTTTTGTGATGGTGTTGTGTTGTGTATTTTTGTTGTGTCTGTGTTGTTGTGTTGTGTCTTTGTGTCTCTTTGTTGTGTCTTTGTGTCGTTGCGTTGTTGTGTCTTCCTGTCTCTGTGTCTTTGTATTGTTGTGTCTTTGTGTCACTGTGTTGTTGTGTCTTTTTTGTCTCTGTTGTTGTGTCTTTGTGTCTCTGTATTGTTGTGTCTTTATGTCGTTGTGTCTGTGTCTCTTTGTTGTTTTGTTGTGTCTTTGTGTTGTTGTGTCTCTGTCTTTGTGTCTCTGTGTTGTTGTGTCATCGTGTTGTTGTGTCTTTCTGTCTTTGTGTTGTTGTGTGTTTTTGTCTTTGTGTCTGTGTTGTTGTGTCTTTGTTTTGTTGTGTAATTGTGTTTTGTGTTGTGTATTTGTGTATTTTTGTCTGTGTGTTGTTGTGTCTGAATTGTTGTGTCTTTGTGTCGTTGTGTTGTTTCTTTTGTTGTGTCTCTATTGTTGTTGTGTCTCTGTGTTGTTGTGTTGTTGTGATGTTGTTGTGTCTCTGTGTTGTTGTGTCTCTGTGTCGTTGTGTTGTTGTGATGTTGTTGTGTCTCTGTGTTGTTGTGTCTTTGTGTTGTTGTGATGTTGTTGTGTCTTTGTGTCGTTGTGCTTTTCTGTCTTTGCGTCTCTGTGTTGTTGTTGTGTCTTTGTGTCTTTGTGTGTCTGTGTTGTTGTGTCTCTGTGTCGTTGTGATGTTGTTGTGTCTCTGTGTTGTGTCTCTGTGTCGTTGTGTTGTGTCTTTGTGTTGTTGTGTCTTTTTGTTGTGTCTCTGTGTTGTTGTTTTGTCATTGTGTCTTTGTTTCTGTTATTTTGTTGTGTCTTTGTGTCATTGTGTTGTTGTGTCTTTTTGCCTCTGTCTTGTTGTTGTGTCTTTTTGTTGTGTCTTTGTGTCTCTGTGTTGTTGTGTCTTTGTGTCTTTGTGTCTCTGTGTCGTTGTGTTTTGTCTCTGTGTTGTTGTGTCTTTGTGTTGTTGTGTCTTTTTGTTGTGTCTCTGTTGTTTTTTTTGTCATTGTGTTTTTGTTTCTGTTATTTTATTGTGTCTTTGTGTCATTGTGTTGTTGTGTCTTTTTGCCTCTGTCTTGTTGTTGTGTCTTTTTGTTGTGTATTTGTGTCTCTGTGTTGTTGTGTCTGTGTCTCTGTATTGTTGTGTCTGTGTGTCTCTGTGTTGTTGTGATGTTGTTGTGTCTCTGTCGTTGTGTCTTTTTGTTGTGTCTCTGTCATTGTGTCTTTTTGTTGTGTCTTTGTGTCTCTGTATTGTTGTGATGTTGTTGTGTCTTTGTGTTGTTGTGTCATTGTGTTTTTGTGTCGTTGTATTGTGTCTTTTTGCTGTGTCTGTGTTGTTGTGTCTTTATGTATTTTTGTCTTTGTTTTGTTGTGTCTTTGTGTCTCTGTCGTTGTGTTGTGTCTCTGTGTGGTTGTGTTGTGTATTTTTGTTGTGTCTCTGTGTCATTTTGATGTTGTTGTGTCTCTTTGCTGTTGTGTCTTTGTGTCTCTGTGTTGTTGTGTCTTTGTGTTGTTGTGATGTTGTGTCTTTGTGTCTCTGTCGTTGTGTCTTTGTGTGTCTGTTTTTTTGTTTTTCTGTGTCGTTGTGTTGTTGTTGTGTCTATGTGTTGTTGTGTATTTTTATTGTGTCTCTGTGTGGTTGTGTCTTTGTGTCTCTGTGTTTTTGTGTCTTTGTGTCTCTCTGTTGTTGTGTCTTTGTATTGTTGTGTCTCTGTGTTGTTGTGTCTTTTTGTTGTGTCTCTATGTTGTTGTGTCTTTGTGTCTCTGTGTTGTTGTTGTGTATTTGTGTCTCTGTGTTGTTGTGTCTCTGTATTGTTGTGTCTTTGTGTCTCTGTGTTGTTGTGTCTCAGTGTTGTTCTGATGTTGTTGTGTCTTTGTGTCGTTGTCTCTGTGTCGTTTTGTTGTGTCTTTGTGTCTCTGCGTTGTTGTGTCTTTGTGTTGTTGTGTCTTTGTGTCTGTGTCGTTGTTGTGTCATTGTGTCTCTGTGTCGTGTCTTTGTGTTGTTGTGTGTTATTGTCTCTGTGTTGTTGTGTCTTTGTGTTGTTGTGTCGTTGTGTTGTTTTGTTGTGTTGTTGTGTCTTTGTCTCTTTGTCTCTTTGTGTCATTGTGTCTTTCAGTCTCTGTATTGTTGTGTCTGTGTATTGTTGTGTCTTTGTGTTTCTGTGTTGTTGTGTCTTTGTGTCGTTGTGTTGTGTCTTTTTGTTGTGTGTCTGTGTTGTTGTGTCTTTGTGTCTCTGAGTTGTTTTGTCATTGTGTTGTTGTGTCTTTGTGTCTCTGTATTGTTGTGTCTCTGTATTGTTGTGTCTTTGTGTTGTTGTGTCTTTGTGTCTCTGTGTTGTTGTGTCCATGTGTCGTTGTGTTGTTTTGTCTGTGTTGTTGTGTCTTTGTGTCTCTGTATTGTTGTGTCTCTGTGTTGTTGTGTTGTTGTGTCTGTGTTGTTGTGTCTTTCTTTCTCAGTGTCGTTGTGTTGAGTCTTTGTGTCTTTGTGTTGTTGTGTCTTTGTTTTGTTGTTTAATTGTGTTTTTGTGTTGTGTATTTGTGTATTTTTGTCATTGTGTTGTTGTGTCTGTGTTGTTGTGTCTTTGTGTTGTTGTGTCTGTGTTGTTGTGTCTTATTGTTGTTGTGTCTCTGTGTTGTTGTGATGTTGTTGTGTTGTTGTGATGTTGTTGTGTCTTTGTGTCGTTGTGCTTTTCTGTCTTTGTGTCTCTGTGTTGTTGTGTTGTGTCTTTGTGTTGTTGTGTCTGTGTCGTTGTGTTGTGTCTCTGTGTTGTTGTGTCTTTGTGTTGTTTTGTTGTGTCTTTGTGTTGTTGTGTCTTTTTGTTGTGTCTCTGTGTTGTTGTTTTGTCATTGTGTCTTTGTTTCTGTTATTTTGTTGTGTCTTTGTGTCATTGTGGTGTTGTGTCTTTTTGCCTCTGTCTTGTTGTTGTGTCTTTTTGTTGTGTCTTTGTGTCTCTGTGTTGTTGTGTTGTGTCTTTGTGTGTCTGTGTTGTGTCTGTGTCGTTGTGATGTTGTTGTGTCTCTGTGTCGTTTTGTCGTGTCTTTGTGTTGTTGTGTCTCTGTGTCGTTGTGTTGTGTCTCTGTGTTGTTGTGTCTTTGTGTCTGTGTCGTTGTTGTGTCATTGTGTCTCTGTGTCGTGTCTTTGTGTTGTTGTGTGTTATTGTCTCTGTGTTGTTGTGTCTTTGTGTTGTTGTGTCGTTGTGTTGTTTTGTTGTGTTGTTGTGTCTTTGTCTCTTTGTCTCTTTGTGTCATTGTGTCTTTCAGTCTCTGTATTGTTGTGTCTGTGTATTGTTGTGTCTTTGTGTTTCTGTGTTGTTGTGTCTTTGTGTCGTTGTGTTGTGTCTTTTTGTTGTGTGTCTGTGTTGTTGTGTCTTTGTGTCTCTGAGTTGTTTTGTCATTGTGTTGTTGTGTCTTTGTGTCTCTGTATTGTTGTGTCTCTGTATTGTTGTGTCTTTGTGTTGTTGTGTCTTTGTGTCTCTGTGTTGTTGTGTCCATGTGTCGTTGTGTTGTTGTTGTGTCTCTGTGTTGTTGTGTTGTTGTGTCTGTGTTGTTGTGTCTTTCTTTCTCAGTGTCGTTGTGTTGAGTCTTTGTGTCTTTGTGTTGTTGTGTCTTTGTTTTGTTGTTTAATTGTGTTTTTGTGTTGTGTATTTGTGTATTTGTGTCATTGTGTTGTTGTGTCTGTGTTGTTGTGTCTTTGTGTTGTTGTGTCTGTGTTGTTGTGTCTTATTGTTGTTGTGTCTCTGTGTTGTTGTGATGTTGTTGTGTTGTTGTGATGTTGTTGTGTCTTTGTGTCGTTGTGCTTTTCTGTCTTTGTGTCTCTGTGTTGTTGTGTTGTGTCTTTGTGTTGTTGTGTCTGTGTCGTTGTGTTGTGTCTCTGTGTTGTTGTGTCTTTGTGTTGTTTTGTTGTGTCTTTGTGTTGTTGTGTCTTTTTGTTGTGTCTCTGTGTTGTTGTTTTGTCATTGTTTCTCTGTTATTTTGTTGTGTCTTTGTGTCATTGTGTTGTTGTGTCTTTTTGCCTCTGTCTTGTTGTTGTGTCTTTTTGTTGTGTATTTGTGTCTCTGTGTTGTTGTGTCTGTGTCTCTGTATTGTTGTGTCTGTGTGTTGTTGTGTCTTTGTGTCTCTGTGTTGTTGTGATGTTGTTGTGTCTCTGTCGTTGTGTCTTTTTGTTGTGTCTCTGTGTTGTTGTGATGTTGTTGTGTCTTTGTGTTGTTGTGTCATTGTGTTTTTGTGTCGTTGTATTGTGTCTTTTTGTTGTGTCTGTGTTATTGTGTATTTTTGTCTTTGTGTTTTTGTGTCTTTGTGTCTCTGTCGTTGTGTAGTATATTTTTGTTGTGTCTCTGTGTGGTTGTGTTGTGTATTTTTGTTGTGTCTCTGTGTTGTTATGTCTCAGTGTTGTTCTGATGTTGTTGTGTCTTTGTGTCGTTGTCTCTGTGTCGTTTTGTTGTGTCTTTGTGTCTCTGCGTTGTTGTGTCTTTGTGTCTTTATGTCTGTGTCGTTGTTGTGTCATTGTGTCTCTGTGTCGTGTCTTTGTGTTGTTGTCTCTCTGTGTTGTTGTGTGTTATTGTCTCTGTGTTGTTGTGTCTTTGTGTTGTTGTGTCGTTGTGTTGTTTTGTTGTGTTGTTGTGTCTTTGTCTCTTTGTCTCTTTGTGTCGTTGTGTCTTTCAGTCTCTGTATTGTTGTGTCTGTGTATTGTTGTGTCTTTGTGTTTCTGTGTTGTTGTGTCTTTGTGTCGTTGTGTTGTGTCTTTTTGTTGTGTGTCTGTGTTGTTGTGTCTTTGTGTCTCTGAGTTGTTTTGTCATTGTGTTGTTGTGTCTTTGTGTCTCTGTATTGTTGTGTCTCTGTATTGTTGTGTCTTTGTGTTGTTGTGTCTTTGTGTCTCTGTGTTGTTGTGTCTATGTGTCGTTGTGTTGTTGTTGTGTCTCTGTGTTGTTGTGTTGTTGTGTCTGTGTTGTTGTGTCTTTGTTTCTCAGTGTCGTTGTGTTGAGTCTTTGTGTCTTTGTGTTGTTGTGTCTTTGTTTTGTTGTTTAATTGTGTTTTTGTGTTGTGTATTTGTGTATTTTTGTCATTGTGTTGTTGTGTCTGTGTTGTTGTGTCTTTGTGTTGTTGTGTCTGTGTTGTTGTGTCTTATTGTTGTTGTGTCTGTGTTGTTGTGATGTTGTTGTGTTGTTGTGATGTTGTTGTGTCTTTGTGTCATTGTGCTTTTCTGTCTTTGTGTCTCTGTGTTGTTGTGTTGTTGTGTCTGTGTCGTTGTGTTGTGTCTCTGTGTTGTTGTGTCTTTGTGTTGTTTTGTTGTGTCTTTGTGTTGTTGTGTCTTTTTGTTGTGTCTCTGTGTTGTTGTTTTGTCATTGTGTCTTTGTTTCTGTTATTTTGTTGTGTCTTTGTGTCATTGTGGTGTTGTGTCTTTTTGCCTCTGTCTTGTTGTTGTGTCTTTTTGTTGTGTCTTTGTGTCTCTGTGTTGTTGTGTTGTGTCTTTGTGTGTCTGTGTTGTGTCTGTGTCGTTGTGATGTTGTTGTGTCTCTGTGTCGTTTTGTTGTGTCTTTGTGTTGTTGTGTCTCTGTGTCGTTGTGTTGTGTCTCTGTGTTGTTGTGTCTTTGTGTTGTTTTGATGTGTCTTTGTGTTGTTGTGTCTTTTTGTTGTGTCTCTGTTGTTGTTTTGTCATCGTGTCTTTGTTTCTCTGTTATTTTGTTGTGTCTTTGTGTCATTGTGTTGTTGTGTCTTTTTGCCTCTGTCTTGTTGTTGTGTCTTTTTGTTGTGTATTTGTGTCTCTGTGTTGTTGTGTCTGTGTCTCTGTATTGTTGTGTCTGTGTGTTGTTGTGTCTTTGTGTCTCTGTGTTGTTGTGATGTTGTTGTGTCTCTGTCGTTGTGTCTTTTTGTTGTGTCTCTGTGTTGTGTGATGTTGTTGTGTCTTTGTGTTGTTGTGTCATTGTGTTTTTGTGTCGTTGTATTGTGTCTTTTTGTTGTGTCTGTGTTATTGTGTCTTTGTGTATTTTTGTCTTTGTGTTGTTGTGTCTTTGTGTCTCTGTCGTTGTGTTGTATATTTTTGTTGTGTCTCTGTGTGGTTGTGTTGTGTATTTTTGTTGTGTCTCTGAGTCGTTTTGATGTTGTTGTGTCTCTGTGCTGTTGTGTTGTTGTTGTGTCTTTGTGTCTCTGTGTTGTTGTGATGTTGTTGTGTCTTTGTGTCTCTGTCGTTGTGTCTTTGTGTGTCTGTTTTTTTGTTTTTCTGTGTCGTTGTGTTGTTGTTGTTGTGTCTTTGTGTTGTTGTGAATTTTTATTGTGTCTCTGTGTGGTTGTGTCTTTGTGTCTCTGTGTTGTTGTGTCTTTGTGTCTTTGTATTGTTGTGTCTCTGTGTGGTTGTGTCTTTGTGTCTCTGTGTCGTTGTGTCTTTGTGTTGTTGTGTGTTTCTGTCTTTGTGTGTTTGTGTCTTTGTGTCTCTCTGTTGTTGTGTCTTTGTATTGTTGTGTCTCTGTGTTGTTGTGTTGTTGTGATGTTGTTGTGTCTCTGTCGTTGTGTCTTTTTGTTGTGTCTCTGTGTTGTTGTGTCTTTGTGTCTCTGTATTGTTGTGTCTCTGTGTTGTTGTGTCTCTGTGTTGTTGTGTCTTTGTGTCTTTGTGTCTGTGTATTGTTGTGTCTCTGTGTTGTTGTGTCTATGTGTCTCTGTGTCGTTGTGTTGTGTTGTGTCTTTTTGTTGTTTCTCTGTGTTTTTGTGTCTTTGTGTTGTTGTGTCTCTGTGTTGTTTTGTCTTTGAGTCATTGTGTCTTTGTGTCTTTGTGTTGTTGTGTCTTTGTGTCTTTGTGTCTTTGTATTGTTGTGTCTCTGTGTTGTTGTGTCTTTGTGTCTCTGTGTTGTTGTGTCTTTGTGTCATTAGGTCTTTGTGTCTCTGTGTCTCTGTGTTGTTGTGTTGCTGTTGTGTCTCTGTGTTGTCGTGTCTTTGTGTCTCTGTCTTGTTGTGTCTTTGTGTCTCTGTGTTTTTGTGTATTTGCGTTGTTGTGTCTTTGTGTCTCTGTGTCATTGTGTTTTTGTGTCATTGAGTCTCTGTGTCTCTGTGTTGGTGTGTTGCTGTGATGTTGTTGTGTCTCTTTGTTTTGTTGTTGTGTCTGTGTTTGTGTCTCTGTGTTTTTCTGTCTGTGTTGTTGTGTCTTATTGTCTCTGTTTTGTTGTTGTGTCTTTGTGTTGTTGTGTCTTTGTGTCTCTCTGTTGTTGTGTTTGTCTGTCTTTGTGAGTTATTGTCTCTGTGTTGTTATATTGTTGTGTCTCTGTGTCTCTGTGTTGTTGTGTCCTTGTGTCTCTGTGTCGTTGGGTTGTTTTCTTGTGTCTTTGTGTTGTGGTGTATTGGTGTGTCTGTGTTGTTGTGTCTTTTTGTTGTGTCTGAGTTGTTGTGTCTTTGTGTGTCTTTTTGTTGTGTCTGTGTTTTTCTGTCTTTGTGTCTGTGTCGTTGTGTTGTGTCTTTGTGTCTCTGTGTTGTTGTGTCTTTGTGTGTCTGTGTCGTTGTGTCTCTGTATCTTTATGTCTCTGTGTTGTTGTGTCGTTGTGTCTCTGTATTGTTGTGTCTTTATGTCTCTGTGTCGTTGTGTTGTGTTGTTGTGTCTTTGTGTCTCTGTATTGTTGTGTCTTTATGTCTCTGTGTCGTGTCTTGTGTTGTTGTGTCTTTGTGTTGTTGTGTCTCTGTGTTGTTTGGTTGTTGAGTCTCTGTGTCCTTGGGTTGTTGTGTTGTGTCGTTGTTTTGTTGTGTTTGGTTGTTGTGTCTGTGTTGTTGTGTTGTTGTTTCCTTGTGTCCCTGTTTTGTGTCTCTGTGTTGTTGTGTTGCTGTGTCTCTGTGTCTTCGTGTTGTGTTTCTGTGTCGTATCTCTGTGTCGTTTTGTTGTGTCTTTGTGTTGTTGTGTCTCTGTGTTGTGTTGTTGTGTCTCTGTCTTGTTGTGTCTTTGTGTCTCTGTGTTCTTGTGTCTTTGCGTTGTTGTGTCTTTGTGTCTCTGTGTTGTTGGGTCTCTGTGTTGTTGTGTTTTTGTGTCATTGTGTCATTGTGTCTTTGTGTCTCTGTGTCTTATTGTCTGTTTTGTTGTTGTGTCTTTGCGTCTCTGTGTTGTTGTGTCTCTTTGTCTCTGTGTTGCTGTGATGTTGTTGTGTCTCTGTGTTGTTGTGTCTTTTGTTGTGTCTCTGTGTCGTTGTGTTGTGTCTTTGTGTTGTTGTGTCTTTGTGTCTCTCTGTTGTTGTGCTTTTCTGTCTTATTGTCTCTGTGTTGTTGTGTCTCTGTGTTGTGTTGTTGTGTCTTTGTGTCTCAGTGTTTTTCTGTCTTTGTGTTGTTGTGTCTTATTGTCTGTGTGTTGTTGTTGTGTCTCTGTGTTGTTGTGTTGTGTCTTTGTGTTGTTGTGTCTTTGTGTTGTTTTGTCTTATTGTCTCTGTTGTTGTTGTTGTGTCTGTGTTGTGTTGTTGTGTCTTTGTGTCTCAGTGTTTTTCTGTCTTTGTGTTGTTGTGTCTTATTGTCTGTGTGTTGTTGTTGTGTCTTTTTGTTGTGTCTCTGTGTCGTTGTGTTGTGTCTTTGTGTTGTTGTGTCTTTGTGTTTTTCTGTCTTTGTGTTGTTGTGTCTTATTGTCTCTGTGTTGTTGTGTCCTTGTGTCTCTGTGTCATGGGTTGCTTTCTTGTGTCTTTGTGTTGTGGTGTCTGTGTCGTTGTGTCTCTGTATTGTTGTGTCATTGTGTTGTGTCTTTTTGTCTGTGTGTCTCTGTGTTGTGGTGTCTTTGTGTGTCTGTGTCGTTGTTTTCCTGTGTCCCTGTGTTGTGTCTCTGTGTTGTTGTGTTGCTGTGTCTCTGTGTCTTTGTGTTGTTTGGTTGTTGAGTTTCTGTGTCGTATCTTTGTGTCGTTTTGTTGTGTCTTTGTGTCTCTGTGTCGTTGTGTATCTGTTGTGTTGCTGTGATGTTGTTGTGTCTTTGTGTCTCTGTGTCTCTGTGTCTTTAGGTCTGTGTTGTTGTGTCTTATTGCCTCTGTGTTGTTGTGTTGTTGTGACTCTGTGTCGTTGTGTTGTATTGTTGAGTCTGTGTTGTTGTGTCTTTAAGTCTCTGTGTCGTTGTGTCTTTCTGTCTGTGTTGTTGTGTCTTATTGTCTCTGTGTTGTTGTTGTGTCTTGTTGTTGTGTCTCTGTGTCTTTGTGTTGTATTGTTGAGTCTGTGTTGTTGTGTCTTTATGTCTCTGTGTCTCTGTGTTTTTGTTGTGTCTTTGTGTTGTTGTTTCATTGTGTCTCTGTGTCTCTGTTTTTGTTGTGTCTCTGTGTTGTTTGGTTGTTGAGTCTCTGTGTCGTTGGGTTGTTGTGTCGATGTGTTGTGTCATTGTTTTGTTGTGTTTGGTTGTTGTGTCTGTATCGTTGTTTCCCTGTGTCCCTGTGTTGTGTCTCTGTGTCGTTGTGTTGCTGTGTCTCTGTGTCTTTGTGTTGTTGTGTTGTTTGGTTGTTGAGTTTCTGTGTCGTTGGGTTGTTGTGTCGATGTGTTGTGTCATTGTTTGGTTGTTGTGTCTGTGTCGTTGTTTCCCTGTGTTCCTGTGTTGTGTCTCTGTGTCTTTGTGTTGTTGTGTTGTTTGGTTGTTGAGTTTCTGTGCCGTATCTCTGTGTCGTTTTGTTGTGTCTTTGTGTCTCTGTGTTGTGTATATGTTGTGTTGCTGTGATGTTGTTGTGTCTTTGTGTTGTTGTGTTGTGTCTTTGTGTCTCCGTGTTGTTTTGTTGTTTCTTTGTGTCGTTGTGTTGTTGTGTCTTTTTGTCTCTGTCTTGTTGTTGTGTCTTTTTGTTGTGTCTCTGTGTCGCTGTGTTGTGTCTTTGTGTCTGTGTTGTTTCTTTGTGTCGTTGTCTTTTTGTCTCTGTATTGTTGTTGTGTCTCTGTTTTGTGTCTTTGTGTTGTTGTGTCTTTTTGTCGTGTCTCTGTGTTGTTGTGTCTTTGTGTCTGTGTTGTTGTTGTGTCTTTTTGTTGTGTCTCTGTGTTGTTGTGTCTTTGTGTTGTGTTGTATCTTTGTGTTGTGTTATTGTGTCTCTGTGTTGTTGTGTCTTTGTGTTGTGTCTGTGTTCTTTGGTTGTTTTGTCTCTGTGTCTTTGTGTTGTTGTGTTGTTTAGTTGTTGTGTCTCTGTGTCGTTGTGTTGTGTTGTTGTGTTCTTGAGGACTAACAGAGTCTTGACTCTGTGACTGAAGCTGTTTATTTGTCCAATAGGAGCAGTGTTGTTTGGTTGTTGTGTCTTTGTGTTGTATGTGTTGTTTTGTCTTTGTGTTGTGCCTCTGTGTTGTTGTGTCTTTATGTTGTGTTGTTGTGTCTGTGTCTTTGTGTTGTGTTGTTGTGTCTGTGTCGTTGTGTCTTTGTGTTGTTGTGTCTTTGTGTTGTTGTGTTGTTTGGTTGTTGTGTTGTTGTGTCTCTGTGTTGTTGTGTCTGTGTCGTTGTGTTCTGTCTTTGTGTTGTTGTGTCTTTTTGTTGTTGTGTTGTTTGGTTGTTGTGTCTTTGTGTCGCTTTTCGTGCAAAAGCCAAAATTATATTTATTACATTGTGATTTTTTTGAACACTCATTCCCACTACATTTCCTCAACATTTCTCTTATTTTTCCCCAAAAATAAACCAATTCCCCACACGTAACAAAGAAATGTGCTAAATCCTCATCCATACTTTCACATACACAACACTTTCTTTCATACCTCTCCTTATGGATCTAATGCAGGACGATGCAGGTGAAGAGCCTCCTGTGCCTCAGTTTGAAATCTAAATCAAATATTGCATGCGGTGTGCGGAAAGTTAATGTTCTTTCATATCATGTTGCTTGTTATGTCCAGGTATGTGTCTGTCCATTTAACTTTGGATGTGGGTTTCTGTATTCTATGTGTGATTGCGCATCTTCAAATTTTTGTAGTGACATCTGTAATGTTGTGTTTCTTCTCCCCTAGGCACAGGGAGATCCCCACCGCAGCGTCCTGCATCACTCCCTCCTTCTCTTTGATTAATTTTTCCCATTCACTCGACAAAGATAATTTTACATTTTCAAACACTCTCTCAATCACATCCTTTCTACACACACACATCCTTTATTTTTTAACCCCCTCAACACCATTTGTAAATCAAAATCCCCCCCACAGTTCAATAAATCCCTTATTCTAATATATCCCGCTTTCGACATAGCCTCACACTTAATTACCCTCTCCCCATTTTTAAAATATGAGCTTGAGAGGAAGGGCAGCCGTAGCACTGACCCTCTCATTCCGCACTCCGGTACTTTCCAGGATGAAACCTGATACCACGCATTGAGTACTTCCTGGAAAAACCGTGGCAAGTGTTTAAATGAATCCGGGTCATTGATCTGGTACAGGTTGTCCTCGTAAAGTCCAAAACTGCACAGATGTTGTTTGAAGTGGTTTTTCCAAACTACGCTCCAGTTCTGGTCTATAAATTTGCCTATCAATTTGAGTCTTAGTGCTACTTTTTTTGTAAGTAAATCAATAAAAGCTATCCCCCCCTGATCTTTAGCCCCTATTATTGTTTTGTGAGCTATACGCGCTGCTTTGTTTTTCCAAATAAAGTCCGTAATGGTCTTTGAAATCTCCTTAAAAGGCCCAGTCCGGAAGCGTACAAGTACTCAGCGCATTATTCACTTTGGACAACACGAGGGCATTTGTTACGGCTACCCTTCCTCTCAGCAATAGAACCCTCGCTCTCCACAAATTCAATGTTTTCTTAATTTTACCCACCACCTCTTTCCATGTTACATCATCACATTCATTCTCATTTTTCCCCACATTCACTCCCAACACTTTTCTTCTCTTACACACCGTCTTAAATCCCCACCTATTAACATAATTTGATTCCTTGCCTAGTAACATAATTTCTGACTTATTTTCGTTTACTTTTGCCCCAGATGCTCTTTCATAAGTTTGTACATGTTTTAATATCAATTCTATATCATCCTCTCCTTTTACCATTATATTCACGTCATCTGCATACTGAATTATTTTTACATTTTCCTGACCTATACCTTTTATGTTTACGTCTTCCGATATCAGCGCTGCCAGCGGCTTTGCCACCAAGCTGTACAGCAGTGCTGACATCGGACACCCCTGTCTTACTGATCTTGATATTTTAAAAGAATCATTTAAATCCCCGTTACATTTTATCTTACTTTCTGCTCCTGTATACAACACATTTATCCACTCTCTCATTCTCTCCCCGAACCCAAACTTCTCCAACACCTTCCCCAAAAACCCATGATCTACTCTGTCAAAAGCTTTATTTAAATCAATCCCTAACCATATTCCCCACTCCCCTTCCATGTCCCTGACCGTCTGTTTTATTGAAATTATTGAGTCTGCTATGTCCCTGTTTGATATGCTGTATGATTGTGTTTGTTCTATGATAGTTCCTATTACCTCCCTGATTCTATTGGCTATTGTTTTTGCTATGATTTTGTAGTCTGTGTTTAGTAAGCTAATTGGTCTGTAGTTGTCCAGATTTTTATTGTCCCCCTTGTTTTTGTAAAAAATAGTAACCACCCCCTCCCCCAAACTTTTCGGTATACATTTTACTTTTTCAATATATTTACTTAATTTACTCAATAAAGGCACTAACTGCTCTTTGAAAGCTTGATACAATTCTGCAGTTAGGCCGTCGCTACCAGGACTTTTGTTTTTGTTTAAACCTTCTAAAGCACTTTTAATTTCTCCATCTGTAAACTCACATTCACACCACATTTTATCATCATCACTTAGTTTTTTTTTTAAGGCACCCAAAGCTCTGTTCACACTCACACCATCACACTCCTGTCTAGAGAACAGACATTCATAATAACATTTGACTTTTTTTTATATTTCATTTTTTATCAGTCACACTTTTACCTGCTACATTCACTAATTCGTTTATTTCTGTTCTTTTTTGCTTTTGTTTCTCTAGACCCCCCAAAAAAACGCTGTACTCCTCTCCCCTTCATACATATATTGTATTTTGCTCCTAATAGCTGCGCCCCTACATTTTTTAAGTTCAGTCGCTTTTAACTGCTCTTTTATATGTATGTACAACACATACATTATCTGCGCTGTCGAGCAATATTATTTCCTCACTTAGTTGTTTAATTCTCTTCCATTCTATTTTCTCTCCACTTTTTCTCTTTACTATAATTGATACACTTTTTTTTGATTCTGACTTTTACCCCATCCCACCACACATTCATATATTCACTCTCACTCCACTCATATCCCACATCATTCAAAAATCTTTTCATACTTTTCACAAACATTCCATCATCCAACAAACTGCCATTAAAACACCATATCCCTCCTTTTCATACATTAGTTTCTTTTCTAAACGTGATTACCATCCCAGCGTGATCGCTCCACATATTAGTTTTATATTCTACATCTTTAATCCACCTCACCACCTCACATGTCACCAAAGAAAAATCTATTCTAGATTATTTTAATCTATTTAGTACAATTTGTCTTCTAGAAAAGACCCTCTCCCATGGATGTAACAATCTCCAAATATCTATGCACTGTTTGGTCATTATTAGATCTTTTAGTGCCCCCCTGCTCACATCCCCCTTAAACACATTATTTTTAGACACATCAGTGGGTGTCATCGCCACATTAAAGTCACCAATTATCACACAATTTCCTCCCCACCATTTGCTTATTTCAATGAAAAAAGTTTTCCTTTCTTTTTCTTCATTCTGTGCGTATATATTTATGATTCTTAAATTTTTCGTTTTATACACAGTCTATTATTATTACTCTCCCCTCTTCGTCTCCGTAAACCAAATTAACCCCCGTTACCCGACCCGTTTTAACTAGAACCGTTTTAACAAACTCTCGCCCTCGGCGTACCATTAAAACTAAAAATATGGCCCACAAAGTCTTTTTTTATGTCTTCTACCAGGGAATCATCCCACCTGGTCTCCTGCAAGCACAAAATGTCATTTTGCAAGGAAAAAATTTAATGTCTCTTCTTTGTTTCGCAGTCTGTTAGTGTTAATAGAAAATAAGTTTAAGGCTTTATCATAAAAGTAAAAAACAAACAAAAAAAAAACGATTTACAGGGGTTACTTCCAGTCATTATTTGTCCTTACTTTTCAATTTTTTTGCCAACTTTTTCCGTTGACCAAGACTCAGTCTTTTTTGCACACTCGCCAGTTCACCAACATCCATTTCATTGTCCGTCTCATTTGGACTGGTTCTTTTAACCGTGTTGTTTGACACGATTTTTCTCCCTCCCGCCTGTCCAAACACCCTCTCAGGCATCTCCCTCCCCTCTGCGCTCATGCTTACCCCCGGGTCCTCTGCCTCGTCCGTTCTGTCTCCTTCTTTCGCTCTCTCGCTCGTTTTCCGCTGCTTCTGTTGTCCTCCTCCTCCAGCCTGCTCGGGCGTCTCCAGCTCGCACTCTCGACACCTGCTCTCCTCCGCTCTCTCCGCTCTGCTCCATTTCTCCTTCGCTGTTCTCGTCCTCTCCGGTCTCCTCCCTGCTTTTTCTGGTCTCCTCCTTCTCCTCCTCCGCCTCGTTCCTGTTCTCCTCTTCGTTTTCGCACTCACTTTCTCTTTTTTTACAGTTCGTGCATTTTGTGAGGTTTGCGCTGCACTCTCGCGCAAAGTGTCCCTGCACCCCACATTTGTGACACATAAACTCCAGACACTCTCGCAGGATGTGTCCCGGCTGAATGTACATCCTGCAAACTTTCTGTTGTCGATCATGTATTACTCTGAAAAATTCACTCCCCATCACCGTGTTGAACTTCGTGGAGTAAGGGAGTGACTTTACCTGGTCATTAAATCTGACCCGGACAAACCTCGCTTCGTCAGCTATCGTTGTTCCTGGCCACAATCTTTTTTTTTAATCGGTGATGTCGGGTTCACTCCCCAGCCCGTCAGCTTCCAAACTGTTTCTTCGTCCGTGACATAAGCCGGCAGGTTTAAAAAAGACACCACCAGCTCATCATTGTTGAGTTCTCTCGCCACGACTCTGGTCTTGCCGATCTTAAATCCGTCTAGCAGCCTTTCCTTTCCTTTAATGTTGCTCACCGTTACCTCCAATTTTCCAGGTCCCAAGGTTCTGCAAGCCAACAGGCCCCCACAGATCATTTTTATATTGTTCATTACATGGTTTAGAGGCACCTTGTCCCCCACCATTTCAATGTTCAGTGTTAGTTTTTTTTCGGGAAGACACTTTTGCCTCTCCTTTCTCCGCTCTCTCTCAACCTCTCACATTCTCCGCACCAATCAGTCTTTGATCAGCCGCAGCTGGAGCAATCAGCCCGCCGCTCCTCTCTCTTCCTCTCGCTCCGTCGTCCATACCGTTCCCTGTTTCATTTGCCGTGTTTGTCTCTCCTCTTTGTTGTCCGTTATCTTTTCCTTTTTCCTTCTCTCCGGTCCGTGGACCTGTCGTCGTTGTATTCCGTCCTGTGCGTTTGCTAGCGAAATGCTAGCAAACATTCACAAAACAAAAAATCTTAACAAAAATGTGGCAAAAAACAGGTAAAAAGGCAAAAAAGAAAAACGATCCCCCTAACAGTCAGTGACTGCTGGGGGACATTCACTCACAATCTGAGGTCTTTAAACAAAACTAAGGAAAATACAAAAAACGAAATCCAAATCTCCTACTCTCCTCTCATATGTCTGATTTCCTCCGACTCCATGCTGTCTCTGCCAACAAAAGGGGCGTGTTCAGGGTGGTATGGCCGTAAACCATTATTGTGTGCAGAAAGGGGCCTTTTAAAGATCTCGTGCCCTCGGCCATAATGTGGGGGAGCAAATGTTCCCCCAGATTATTGATTCTGGCTGAATTTTTGGACATGTGAATATGTCTCTATATGATGAAAAAAAAGCATATGATGAAAAAAATAAAAAAGATTACAGCACCTGGTATTCCCAGGCGGTCTCCCATCCAAGTACTAACCAGACCAGACCCGACCCTGCAAATGCAAATGCTCCCCCACATTATTGATTCTGGCTGAATTTTTGGACATGTGAATATGTCTCTATATGATGAAAAAAAAAGCATATGATGAAAAAAATGAAAAAGCTTACAGCACCTGGTATTCCCAGGCGGTCTCCCATCCAAGTACTAACCAGGCCCGACCCTGCTTAGCTTCCGAGATCGGGCATGTTTTTTTTTTTTTTTTTAATCTTTTATTATCAAAAGTACAAAAACATTTATATTATTTACATATCACTTACAAGAAATACTATCACAATACATACACCATATAAATCAAACCTCCCCTCTGAAACAAGCGATTGTCGAACAAAATCAAAATAAAGCAAAAAAAATCAAACCTCCAATGATTCCCAAAACTCATCAAAACTCTCTTGAGTTCCTCCCCCAAAGTAAACAACCCCCGAAAACAAACCACAAAACAAACAAAATCCCCGTAAAAACTCTCACAATCCTCTGAAAACCAAAAGCCCTCAAATCAAACCACCCATTTCTAACCATGACCAAAGAAAAGCCCTTACAAAAACAAAATAAATTATACATCCCACACAATTCCCTCTTCATTTACCCCACACACATTCGCCCCTTCCACAAACATTCTCACAAACTCACTCTCATTCGCAACGTGCAACAATTTAAGGTGTGCTCTCCATTCATTCGAAAACATTCTCCACACATTCATTCTCTTGCTTTCATACAATGCAAAATTCCTCCTGTTAAAAACCGCTTTGCGTGCAAAGGCGAAAATCATATTCATAACATTGTGGTTTTTTGTTTCGTTCCCACCCCCAACAGCACTGACAATTCCCACCCCCTTTCATTCCAACACTCATTCTCACTACATTTCCCCAACATTTCCCTTATTTTTCCCTAAAAAACACCCAATTCCCCACATGTCACAAACAAATGTACCAAATCCTCATCCATACTTTCACATACACAGCAATTTCTTTCGTACCTCTCCTTATGGATTTGATGCAGGACGATGCAGGTGAAGATCCTCCTGTGCCTCAGTTTGAAATCTAGATCAAATATTGCATGCGGTGTATGCGGTATGTTAATGTTCTTCCATATCATGCTGCTTGTTATGTCCGGGTATGTGTCTGTCCATTTAACTTCGGATGTGGGTTTCTGTATTCTATGTGTGATTGCGCATCTATACCAAATTTTTGTGGTGACATCAGTAATGTTGTGTTTCTTCTCCCCTAGGCACAGGGAGATCCCCACCGCCTCGTCCCGCATCGCTCCCTCCTTCTCCTTGACTAGTTTTTCCCATTCACTCGACAAAGACAATTTTACATTTTCAAACACTCTCTCAATCACATCCTTTCTACACACATACCCCTTATTTTTTAACCCCCCCAACACCATTTGTACATCAAACTCCCCCCCATCGTTCAATAAATCCCCTATTCTAATATATCTTGCTTTCACCATTGCCTCGCACTTGATTGCCCTCTCCCCATTTTTAAAATACGGGCTCGAGAGGAAGGGCAGCCGTAGCACTGACCCTCTCGTTCCGCACTCTGGTACAGTCCAGGCTGAAACCTGATACCACGCATTGAGTACTTCCTGGAAAAACCGTGGCAAGTGTTTAAATGCGTCCAGGTTATTGATCTGGTACAGGTTGTCCTCGTTGTGGAGTCCAAAACTGCACAGATGTTGTTTGAAGTGGTTTTTCCAAACTACGTTCCGGTTCTGGTCCTTAAATTTGCCTATCAATTTGGCTCTTAGTGCTACTTTTTTTGCCAGTAAATCAATCAAAGCTAGCCCTCCCTGATCTTTAGCCCCTATTATTGTTTTGTGAGCTATAGCGAGTATAGCTTTGTTTTTCCAAATAAAGTCCCTAATGATCTTTGAGATCTCCTCAAAGGCCCAGTCCGGAAGCGCACAAGTACTCAGCGCATGATTCACTTTGGACAACACGAGAGCATTTGTTACGGCTACCCTTCCTCTCAGCAATAGGCCCCTCGCTCTCCACAAATTCAAAGTTTTTTTAATTTTACCCACCACCTCTTTCCATGTTTCGTCATCACATTCATTCTCATTTTTCCCCACACTCACTCCCAAAACTTTTCTTCTCTCCCCCACCGTTTTAAATTCCCACCTATTAGCGTAATTTGATTTCCTTCCCAGTAACATAATTTCAGACTTATTTTCGTTTACTTTTGCCCCCGATGCCCTTTCATAGGTTTGCACGTGTTTCAGTATCAGTTCTATATCCTCCTCTCTTTTCACCATTATATTCACGTCATCTGCGTATTGGATTATTTTAACATTTTCCTTCCCTATTCCTTTAATGTTCCCGTCTTCCGATATCAGCGCTGCCAGCGGCTCTGCCACCAAGCTATACAGCAGCGCTGACATCGGACACCCCTGTCTTACTGATCTTGAGATCTTAAATGAATCAGTTAAAACCCTGTTACATTTTATCTTACTTTCCGCCCCTTTGTACAACACATTTATCCAATCTCGCATTCTCTCCCCGAACCCAAACTTCTTCAAAACCCTCCCCATGAACCCATGATCTACTCTGTCAAACGCCTTATTTAAATCAATCCCTAACCATATCCCCCCCTCCCTTTCCATGTCCCTGACCGTCTGTTTTATTGAAATGATTGAGTCTGCTATGTCCCTGTTTGGTATGCTGTATGATTGTGTTTGTTCTATGATAGTTCCTATTACCTCCCTGATTCTATTGGCTATTGTTTTTGCTATGATTTTGTAGTCTGTGTTTAGTAAACTGATCGGTCTGTAGTTGTCCAGATTTTTATTGTCCCCCTTGTTTTTGTAGAAAATAGTAACCACCCCCTCCCCCAAGCTTTTCGGTATGCATTTTACTCTCTCGATATACAGTGGGTACGGAAAGTATTCAGACTCCTTTACATTTTTCACTCTTTGTTTCATTGCAGCCCATTGCTAAAATCAAAAAAGTTCATTTTATTTCTCATTAATGTACACTCAGCACCCCATCTTGACAGAAAAAAAACAGAAAAGTAGAAATTTTTGCAAATTTATTAAAAAAGAAAAACTGAAATATCACATGGTCATAAGTATTCAGACCCTTTGCTGTGACATTCATATTTAACTCACATGCTGTCCATTTCTTTTGATCCTCCTTGAGATGGTTCTGCTCCTTCATTGGAGTCCAGCTGTGTTTAATTAAACTGATTGGACTTGATTAGGAAAGGCACACACCTGTCTATATAAGACCTTACAGCGCATGTCAGAGCAAATGAGAATCATGAGGTCGAAGGAACTGCCCAAGGAGCTCAGAGACAGAATTGTGGCAAGGCACAGATCTGGCCAAGGTTACAAAAGAATTTCTGCAGCACTCAAGGTTCCTAAAAGCACAGTGGCCTCCATAATCCTTAAATGGAAGACGTTTGGGATGACCAGAACTCTTCCTAGACCTGGCCGTCCAGCCAAACTGAGCAATCGTGGGAGAAGAGCCTTGGTGAGAAAGGTAAAGAAAAACCCAAAGATCACTGCGGCTGAGCTCCAGAGATGCAGTAGGGAGATGGGAGAAAGTTCCACAAAGTCAACTATCACTGCAGCCCTCCACCAGTCGGGGCTTTATGGCAGAGTGGCCAGACGGAAGCCTCTCCTCAGTGCAAGACATATGAAAGCCCGCATAGAGTTTGCCAAAAAACACATGAAGGACTCCCAGACTATGAGGAAGATTCTCTGGTCTGATGAGACCAAGATTGAACTTTTTGGCTTTCATTCTAAGCGGTATGTGTGGAGAAAACCAGGCACTGCTCATCACCTGCCCAATACAATCCCAACAGTGAAACATGGTGGTGGCAGCATCATGCTATGGGGGTGTTTTTCAGCTGCAGGGACAGGACGACTGGTTCCAATTGAAGGAAAGATGAATGCGGCCAAGGACAGAAATATTCTGGAAGAAACCCTCTTCCAGAGTGCTCAGGACCTCAGACTGGGCCGAAGGTTCAGCATTTGATTGTTTTTAATATTTCATTTTTATTCGTCACACTTCCCGCTGCTGCGTTCACTAATTCGTTTATTTCTGTTCTTTTTTGCTTTTGTTTCTCCAGACCCAGGAAAAAAGCTGTACTCCTCTCCCCTTCATAAAAATATTGTATTTTGCTCCTAATAGCTGCGCCCCTACATTTTTTAAGTTCAAACGCTTTTAGCTGCTCTTTTAAGTGTATGTATTTTTCCACATTATCTGCGCTGTCGAGCAATATTATTTCCTCACTTAGTTGTTTTCTTAGATTCTCTTCCATTCGATTTTCTCTCCACTTTTTCTCCTTACTATAGTTAATGCACTTTTTTTTGATTCTGACTTTTACCCCATCCCACCACACATTCATATCTTCATTCTCCCCTCACTCATATCCCATATCATTCAAGAATTTTTTCATGCTTTTCACAAACGCATCATCTTCGAGCAGACTTCCGTTAAAGCACCATATCCCTCCTTTTCGTGAATTAGTTTCTTTTCCAAATGTGATTGTCATTCCTGCGTGATCGCTCCACGTATTAGTTTTAAACTCGGCGCTTTTAACCCACTTCACCACCTCACACGTCACCAGAGAGAAGTCTATTCTTGATTGTTTCAATCTATTTAGTAAAATTTGCCTTCTAGAATAAGCCCTTTCCCATGGGTGCAGCAATCTCCATATGTCTATGCACTGTTTGGTTATGATTAGGTCTTTAAGTGCCCCTCTGCTCACGTCCCCCTTGAACACGTTATTTTTTGATCCGTCTGTTGGTGTCATCGCCACATTAAAGTCGCCGATTATCACGCAGTTTCCTTCCCACCATTTGCTTATTTCAATAAAAAACGTTTTACTTTCTTTTTCTCCGTTCGGCGCATATATATTTATAATTCTTAAATTTTTCGTTTCATACATACAGTCTATAACTATAACTCTCCCCTCTTTGTCTCCGTACACCAAATTAACCCCTGTTACCCGATCCGTTTTGACTAGAACCGCCACTCCTCTCGCCCTCGGCGTACCATTGGAGCTAAAGATTTGGCCCACAAAGTCTTTTTTAATGTCTTCTACCAGGGAATCATCCCACCTGGTCTCCTGCACGCACAGAATGTCATTTTGCCAGGAAAACATGGATTGTCTCTTTTCCTTGCTCCGTAGTCCATTGGCGTTGATAGAAAATAAGATTAAGGCCATTATCAAAAAGAAAAACAAACTGATTTACCAGGGTTACTTCCAGCCATTATTTGTCTTAACTTTTTAATTTTTTAGCCAACTTCTTTCGTTGCCCCAAACTCAGTCTTTTTTGCGCGCTTCCCAGTTCACTAACATCCATTTCGCTGTCCGTTTCATTTGGACTGGCACTTTTAGTCAGGTTGTTTGCCCCGATTTTACTCCCTCCCGCCTGTCCTGACACCCTCTCAGGCACCTCCCTCCCCTTTATGCTCATGCTTACCCCCGGTTCTCCGTCCGTTCTGTCTCCCTTTTTCGCTTTCTTGCTCGTTTTCCGCTGCTTCTGTTGTCCTCCTCCAGCCTGCTCCGGCATCTCCAACTCGTTCTCTGCCACCTGCTCTCCTCCGCTCTCTCCGCTCTGCTCCATTTCTCCTCCGCTGCCCTCCTCCTCTCCGGTCTCCTCCTCGCTTTCTCCAGTCACCTCCTCCTCTCCTTCTGCCGCGTCCTTGTACACCTCCTCCTCCGCCTCATTCCTGCTCTCCTTTTCATTTTTGCACTCGCAGTCATTTTCTCTTTTTTCACAGTTTTTACATTTTGCAAGGTTCGCGCTGCACTCACGTGCAAAGTGTCCCTGCACCCCACATTTATGGCACATGAACTCCGGGCACTCTCGCAGGATGTGTCCCGGCTGGATACACAGTATCACACCTGATACACGCAGGTTCAGAAAAGACACCACCAGCTCATCATTATTTAGTTCTCTGGCTACAACTCTTGTCTCACCAACCTTAAAGCCGTCCAGCAGCCTTTCTTTTCCCTTGATGTTGCTCACTGTCACTTCCAGTTTTTCCGGCCCCCACGGTTCTGCACGCCAGCAGGCCCCCGCAAATCATTCTTAAGTTGTTCATCACCTGATGTAAAGGCACTTTTTCCCCCACCATTTCGATGTTTGGTGTCAGTTTTTTTTCGTAGGCCACTTTTGCCTCTCTTTTCTCAGCTCCCTCTCCACCTCTCACACTCTGCGCACCAATCAGTCCTTGATCATCCGCAGCTGGGGTAATCAGCTCGCCGCTCCTCTCTTTTCCTCTCTCTCCGTTGTCCATACCATTCCCAGTTTCGTTTGCCATGCTTATCCGTCCTTTTTGTCCGTCGTCCTTTTCGTTGTCGTTTAATCTGTCATCTTTGCAATCTGTCCGTGTGTGTTTGCTAGCAGCCCGCTAGCAAACATTAAGAAATCAAAGATCTTCCCAAAAAAAGGGGTAAACAGGTAAGAAAAAAATTGCAAAAAAGAAAAGCGATCCCCCTCACAGTCCGTGACTGCTGGGGGACGTTCACTCAAGATCTGAGGACTTTAAACAAAACAAGGCATATACAACAAAAACGAAAAATAAGGACTCCTGCTCTCTCTGGCACGTCTGCTCTCTTCAGGCTCCACTCTGTCTCTGCCATAAACGGGGCGTGTTCAGGGTGGTATGGCCGTAAGCCATTATTGTGTGCAGAAAGGGGCCTTTTAAAGATCTCATGCCCTCGGCCATAATGTTATTGATTCTGGCTGAATTTTTGGACATGTGAATATGTCTCTATATGATGAAAAAAAAGCATATGATGAAAAAAATGAAAAAGCTTACAGCACCTGGTATTCCCAGGCGGTCTCCCATCCAAGTACTAACCAGGACCGACCCTGCTTAGCTTCCGAGATCGGGCGTGTTTTTTTAAAAATCTTTTATTACCAAAAGTACAAAAACATTTATATTATTTACACATCATTTACAAGAAATACTATCCCAAGACATACACCATATAAATCAAACCTCCCCTCAGAAACAAGCGATTGCCAAACAAAATCAAAATAAAGCAAACAAAATCAAAACCTCCCCTGATTCCAAAAAACTTAAAAACTCTCTTGAGTTCCTCCCTCAAAGTAAACAACCCACAAAGCAAACAAAATCCCCGGCAAACCAAAAGCCCTCAAATCAAACCACCCATTTTTCCCCATGACCAAAGAAAAGCCCTAACAAAAACAAAATAAATTATACATCCCACACAATTCCCTCTTCATTTACCCCACACACATTCGCCCCTTCCACAAACATTCTCACAAACTCACTCTCATTCGCAACGTGCAACAATTTTAGGTGTGCTCTCCATTCATTCGAAAACATTCTCCACACATTCATTCTCTTGTTTTCATACAATGCAAAATTCCTCCTGTTAAAAAACTGCTTTGCGTGCATAGGCTAAAATCATATTCATAACATTGTGGTTTTTTTGTTTCGTTCCCACCCCCAACAGCACCGACAATTCCCACCCCCTTTCATTCCAACACTCATTCTCGCTACATTTCCCACTACATTTCCCTTATTTTTCCCCAAAACACGCCCAATTCCCCACATGTAACAAACAAATGCACCAAATCCTCATCCATACTTTCACATACACAACACTTTCTTTCATACCGCTCCTTGTGGATTTGATGCAGGACGATGCAGGTGAAGATCCTCCTGTGCCTCAGTTCGAAATCTAAGTCAAATATTGCATGCGGTGTATGCGGTATGTTATTGTTCTTCCATATCATGTTGCTTGTTATGTCTGGGTATGTGTCTGTCCATTTAACTTCAGATGTGGGTTTCCGTATTCTATGTGTGATTGCGCATCTATACCAAATTTTTGTGGTGACATCAGTAATGTCTTCTCCCCTAGGCACAGGGAGATCCCCACCGCCTCGTCCCGCATCGCTCCCTACTTCTCCTTGATTAGCTTTTCCTATTCACTCGACAACGACAATTTTACATTTTCAAACACTCTCTCAATCACATCCTTTCTACACACATACCCCTTATTTTTTAACCCCCCCAGCACCATTTGTACATCAAACTCCCCGCCACCGTTCAATAAATCCCCTATTCTAATGTATCCCGCTTTCTCCATTGCCTCGCACTTGATTGCCCTCTCCCCATTTTTAAAATACGGGCTTGAGAGGAAGGGCAGCCGCAGCACTGACCCTCTCGTTCCGCACTCCGGTACAGTCCAGGCTGAAACCTGATACCACGCATTGAGTACTCCCTGGAAAAAACGTGGCAAGTGTTTAAATGCGTCCGGGTTATTGATCTGGTGCAGGTTGTCCTCGTTGTGGAGTCCAAAACTGCACAGATGATGTTTGAAGTGGTTTTTCAAACCTACGTTCCGGTTCTGGTCCTTAAATTTGCCTATCAATTTGGCTCTTAGTGCTACTTTTTTTGTCAGTAAATCAATCAAAGCTAACCCTCCCTGATCTTTAGCCCCTATTATTGTTTTGTGAGCTATACTCGTTGCTTTGTTTCTCCAAATAAAGTCCCTAATGATCTTTGTTCTATGATAGTTCCTATTACCTCCCTGATTCTATTGGCTATTGTTCTTGCTATGATTTTGTAATCTATGTTTAGTAAACTGATTGGTCTGTAGTTGTCCAGATTTTTATTGTCCCCCTTGTTTTTGTAGAAAATAGTAACCACCCCCTCCCCCAAGCTTTTCGGTATGCATTTGACTCTCTCAATATATTTACTTAGTTTACCTAGTATGGGTACTAGCTGCTCTTTGAAAGCTAAATAAAATTCAGCGGTTAGGCCATCGCTACCAGGACTTTTGTTTTTGTTTAAACCCTCTAGAGCGCTTTTGATTTCTTCGTCCGTAAACTCGCTTTCACACCATATTTTATCCTCGTCGCTTAATTCTTTCTTTAAGGCACCCAAAGCTCTGTCCGCGCTCGCACCATCACACTCCTGCCTCGTGAACAGGCTTTCATAATAGCCTTTGACTGTTTTAATATTTCATTTTTATCCATCACACTTTCACCTGCTGCGTTCACTAATTCGTTTATTTCTGTTCTTTTTTGCTTTTGTTTCTCCAGACCCAGGAAAAAGGCTGTGCTCCTCTCCCCTTCATACAAATATTGTATTTTGCTCCTTATAGCTGGGCCCCTACATTTTTTCAGTTTGAACTTTTTTAGCTGCTCTTTTAAGTGTATGTATTTTTCCGCACAAACATTATCTGCGCTGTCGAGCAATGTTATTTCCTCACTTAGTTGTTTTCTTAGATTCTCTTCCATTCGATTTTCTCTCCACTTTTTCTCCTTACTCTCAGCAATAGGCCCCTTGCCCTCCACAAATTCAAAGTTTTCTTAATTTTACCCACCACCTCTTTCCATGTTTCGTCATCACATTCATTCTCGTTTTTCCCCACACTCACTCCCAGCACTTTTCTTCTCTCCCCCACCGTTTTAAATCCCCACCTATTAGCGTAATTTGATTCCCTTCCCAGTAGCATAATTTCAGACTTATTTTCGTTTACTTTTGCCCCCGATGCCCTTTCATAGGTTTGCACGTGTTTCAGTATTAGTTCTATATCCTCCTCTCTTTTCACCATTATATTCACGTCATCCGCATATTGGATTATTTTAACATTTTCCTCCCCTATTCCTTCAATGCTCCCGTCTTCCGATATCAGCGCTGCCAGCGGCTCTGCCACCAAGCTATACAGCAGCGCTGACATCGGACACCCCTGTCTTACTGATCTTGTGATCTTAAATGCATCAGTTAAAGCCCCGTTACATTTTATCTTACTTTCCGCCCCTTTGTACAACACATTTATCCACTCTCGCATTCTCTCCCCGAACCCAAACTTCTCCAAAACCCTCCCCATGAACCCATGATCCACTCTGTCAAATGCCTTACTTAAATCAATCCCTAACCATATCCCCCCCTCCCTTTCCATGTCCCTGACCGTCTGTTTTATTGAAATGATTGAGTCTGCTATGTCCCTGTTTGGTATGCTGTATGATTGTGTTTGCTCTATGATAGTTCCTATTACTTCCCTGATTCTATTGGCTATTGTTTTTGCTATGATTTTGTAATCTGTGTTTAGTAAACTGATTGGTCTGTAGTTGTCCAGATTTTTATTGTCCCCCTTGTTTTTGTAGAAAATAGTAACCACCCCCTCCCCCAAGCTTTTCGGTATGCATTTGACTCTCTCAATATATTTACTTAGTTTGCCTAGTATGGGTACTAGCTGTTCTTTGAAAGCTAAATAAAATTCAGCAGTTAGGCCATCGCTACCAGGACTTTTGTTTCTGTTTAAACCCTCTAGAGCGCTTTTGATTTCTCCGTCCGTAAACTCACTTTCACACCATATTTTATCCTCGTCGCTAAGTTCCTTCTTTAAGGCACCCACAGCTCTGTCCGCGCTCGCACCATCACACTCCTGTCTCGTGAACAGGCTTTCATAGTAGCCTTTGACCGTTTTTAATATTTCAGTTTTATCCGTCACCCTTTCCCCTGCTGCGTTCACTAATTCGTTTATTTCTGTTTTTATTTGCTTTTGTTTCTCCAGACCCAGGAAAAAGGCTGTGCTCCTTTCCCCTTCATACAAATATTGTATTTTGCTCCTAATCGCTGCGCCCCTACATTTTTTTAGTTCGAACGCTTTTAACTGCTCTTTTAAGTGTATGTATTTTTCTGCGCAAGCATTATCTGCACTGTCGAGCAATGTTATTTCCTCACTTAGTTGTTTTCTTAGATTCTCTTCCATTTGATTTTCTCTCCACTTTTTCTCCTTACTATAGTTAATGCACTTTTTTTTGATTCTGACTTTTACCCCATCCCACCACACATTCATATCTTCATTCTCCCCCCACTCATATCCCACATCATTCAAGCATTTTTTCATGCTTTTCACAAACGCATCATCTTCTAGCAGACTTCCGTTAAAGCACCATATCCCTCCTTTACGTGAATCAGTTTCTTTTCCAAATGTGATTGTCATTCCTGCGTGATCGCTCCACGTATTGGTTTTATACTCAGCGCTTTTTACCCACTTCACCACCTCACATGTCACCAGGGAGAGGTCTATTCTTGATTGTTTCAGTCTGTTTAGCACGATTTGCCTTCTAGAGTAAGCCCTTTCCCATGGGTGCAGCAATCTCCATATGTCTAAGCACTGCTTGGTTATTATTAGGTCTTTCAGTGCCCCTCTGCTTACGTCCCCCTTGAACACATTATTTTTTGATACGTCTGTTGGCGTCATTGCCACATTGAAGTTGCCGATTATCACGCAGTTTCCTTCCCACCATTTGCTTATTTCTATAAAAAACGTTTTCCTTTCTTTTTCTCCGTTCGGCGCATATATATTTATAATTCTTAAATTTTTTGTTTCGTACATACAGTCTATAACTATAACTCTCCCCTCTTTATCCCCGTACACCAAATTAACCCCTGTTACCCGATCCGTTTTGATTAGAACCGCCACTCCTCTCGCCCTTGGCGTACCATTGGAGCTAAAGATTTGGCCCACAAAGTCTTTTTTAATGTCTTCTACCAGGGAATCATCCCACCTGGTCTCCTGCACACACAGGATGTCATTTTGCCAGGAAAGCATGGATTGTCTCTTTTCCTTGCTTCGTAGTCCATTGGCGTTGATAGAAAATAAAATTAAGGCCATTATCATAAAGGAAAAAAAAAAGAAAAACAAACGGATTTACCAGGGTTATTTCCAGCCATTATTTGTCTTTACTTTTTAATTTTTTAGCCAACTTCTTTCGTTGCCCCAAACTCAGTCTTTTTTGCGCGCTTGCCAGTTCACTAACATTCATTTCGCTGTCCGTTTCGTTTGGACTGGCGCTTTTAGTCAGGTTGTTTGCCCTGATTTTACTCCCTCCCGCCTGCCCCGGCACCCTCTCAGGCACCTCCCTCCCCTTTGTGCTCATGCTTACCCCTGGTTCTCCGTCCGTTCTGTCTCCCTTTTTCGCTTTCTTGCTCGTTTTCCGCTGCTTCTGTTGTCCCCCTCCTCCAGCCTGCTCCGGCGTCTCCAACTCGTTCTCTGCCACCTGCTCTCCTCCGCTCTCTCCGCTCTGCTCCATTTCTCCTCCGCTGCCCTCCTCCTCTCCGGTCTCCTCCTCGCTTTCTCCAGTCACCTCCTCCTCTCCTTCTGCCGCGTCCTTGTACACCTCCTCCTCCGCCTCATTCCTGCTCTCCTTTTCATTTTCACACTCGCAGTCATTTTCTCTTTTTCCACAGTTTTTACATTTTGCCAGGTTCGCGCTGCACTCACGTGCAAAGTGTCCCTGCACCCCACATTTGTGGCACATGAACTCCGGGCACTCTCGCAGGATGTGTCCCGGCTGGATACACATCCTGCACACTTTTTGCTGTCTGTCATGAATGATTCTGAAGAATTCGCTCCCCATCACTGTATTGAATTTTGTGGAGTACGGTAGCGACTGTACCTGGTCGTTGAACCGGACCCGGACAAACCTTGTTCCGTCGGCTATTGTTGTCCCTGGCCACATTCTTCTTTTAATCGGAGATGTGGGGTTCACTCCCCAGCCCGTCAGCTTCCACACGATTTCTTCATCCGTGATGTAGGCCGGCAGGTTCAGAAAGGACACCACCAGCTCGTCATTGTTTAGTTCTCTGGCTACAACTCTTGTCTCTCCAATTTTGAAGCCGTCCAGCAGCCTTTCTTTTCCCTTGATGTTGCTCCCTGTTACTTCCAGTTTTTCCGGCCCCACGGTTCTGCACGCCAGCAGGCCCCCGCAGATCATTTTTAAATTGTTCATCACCTGCTGTAGAGGCACTTTTTCCCCCACCATTTCAATGTTTAGTGTCAGTTTTTTTTCGTAGGCCACTTTTGCCTCTCTTGTCTCAGCTCCCTCTGCACCTCTCACACTCTGCACACCAATCAGTCCTTGATTGTCCGCAGCTGGGGCAATCAGCTCACTGCTCCTCTCTCTTCCTCTCTCTCCGTTGTCCATACCATTCCTAGTTTCGTTTGCCATGTTTATCAGTCCTTTTTGTCCGTCGTCCTTTTCGTTGTCGTTTAATCCGTTCCGTTGTTTCAATGCCGTGTTTGTCTGTCCTTTTTCTTGTCCATTATCCATTTCTTTTTCCTTTTCTCCGGTCCGTTGTCCTGTCATCTTTGTAATCCGTCCGTGTGTGCTTGCTAGGGGCCCGCTAGCAAACATTTAAGAAATCAAAGGTCTTCCCAAAAAAAGGGGTAAACAGGTAAGAAAAAAGCAAAAAAGAAAAGCAATCCCCCTCACAGTCCGTGACTGCTGGGGGACGTTCACTCAAGATCTGAGGACTTTAAACAAAACAAGGCATATATAACAAAAATGAAAAATAAGGACTCCTGCTCTCTCTGGCACGTTTGCTCTCTCCGGGCTCCACTCTGTCTCTGCCGTAAACGGGGCGTGTTCAGGGTGGTATGGCCGTAAGCCATTATTGTGTGCAGAAAGGGGCCTTTTACAGATCTCATGCCCTCGGCCATAATGTGGGGGAGCAAATGCTCCCCCACATTATTGATTCTGGCTGAATTTTTGGACATGTGAATATGTCTCTATATGATGAAAGAAAAGCATATGATGAAAAAAATGAAAAAGCAAATGCTCCCCCACATTATTGATTCTGGCTGAATTTTTGGACATGTGAATATGTCTCTATATGATGAAAGAAAAGCATATGATGAAAAAAATGAAAAAGCTTACAGCACCTGGTATTCCCAGGCGGTCTCCCATCCAAGTATTAACCAGGCCCGACCCTGCTTAGCTTCCGAGATCGGACGAGATCGGGCGTGTTCAGGGTGGTATGCCCAGGTAGGTGAACCTGCGGAAGGATCATTACCGGTTTGAGATCCCCGCACCCGAGGCCGCGTGGCCCCTCGGTGCTGGCGGCGGATATGTCAGGAAAACATTTGTCTTGAAGCAGAAATCTTTTAATGAAAATGTTCAACTTTTTTGAAACCGAAATCTTTTCATGAAAATGTTCAACTTTTTTGAAGCCGAAATCTTTTCATGAAAATTTTCAACTTTTTGAAACCGAAATCTTTTCATGAAAATAGTCAACTTTTTTGAAGTCTAAATCTTTTCATGAAAATCTTCAACTTTTTGAAACCAAAATCTTTTCATGTAATTTTTCAACTTTTTTGAAGCCGAAATTTTTTCATGAAAATGTTAAACTTTTTTGAAGCCGAAATCTTTTCATGAAAATTTTCAACTTTTTGAAACCAAAATCTTTTCATGTAATTTTTCAACTTTTTTGAAGCAGAAATCTTTTCATGAAAATGTTCAACTTTTTTGAAGCCGAAATCTTTTCATAAAAATTTTCAACTTTTTTGAAGCCAAAATCTTTTCATGAAAATCTTCGACTTTTTTGAAGCCGAAATACTTGATGAAAATATTCAACTTTTTTGAAGTCTAAATCTTTTCATGAAAATGTTCAACTTTTTTGAAGCCGAAATCTTTTCATGAAAATCTTAGACTTTTTTGAAGTCGAAATCTTTTCATGTAAATTTTCAACTTTATTGAAGCAGAAATCTTTTCATGAAAATGTTCAACTTTATTGAATCCGAAATCTTTTCATGAAAATGTTCCATTTTTTTGAAGCCGAAATACTTCATGAAAATTTTCAACTTTTTTGAAGCCGAAATCTTTTCATGAAAATGTTCAACTTTTTTGAAGCCGAAATCTTTTCATGAAAATCTTCGACTTTTTTGAAGCCGAAATCTTTTCATGAAAATTTTCAACTTTTTTGAAGCAGAAATCTTTTCATGAAAATTTTCAACTTTTTTGAAGCCGAAATAGTTCATGAAAATTTTAGACTTTTTTTAAGCCGAAATACTTCATGAAAATTTTCAACTTTTTTGAAACCTAAATCTTTTCATGAAAATTTTCAATTTTTTTGATGCAGAAATAGTTCATGAAAATTTTCAACTTTTTTGAAGCCGAAATCTTTTCATGAAAATTTTCAACTTTTTTGAAGCCGAAATCTTTTCATGAAAATGTTCAACTTTTTTGAAGCCAAAATCTTTTCATGAAAATGTTCAACTTTTTTGAAGCCGAGATCTTTTCATGAAAATTTTCAACTTTTTGAAACCGAAATCTTTTCATGAAAATGTTCCATTTTTTTGAAGCCGAAATACTTCATGAACATTTTCAACTTTTTTGAAGCCAAAATCTTTTCATGAAAATTTTCAACTTTTTGAAACTAAAATCTTTTCATGAAAATTTTCAACTTTTTTGAAGTCGAAATCTTTTCATGAAAATGGTCAAGTTTTTTGAAGCCGAAATCTTTTCATGAAAATTTTCAACTTTTTGAAGCCGAAATCTTTTCATGAAAATTTTCAACTTTTTTGAAGCAGAAATCTTTTCATGAAAATATTCAACTTTTTGAAACCAAAATCTTTTCACGAAAATTTTCAACTTTTTCAAACCAAAATCTTTTCATGAAAATTTTCAACTTTTTGAAGTAGAAATCTTTTCATGAAAATTTTCAACTTTTTGAAACTAAAATCTTTTCATGAAAATTTTCAACTTTTTTGAAGTCGAAATCTTTTCATGAAAATGGTCAAGTTTTTTGAAGCCGAAATCTTTTCATGAAAATTTTCAACTTTTTGAAGCCGAAATCTTTTCATGAAAATTTTCAACTTTTTTGAAGCAGAAATCTTTTCATGAAAATATTCAACTTTTTGAAACCAAAATCTTTTCATGAAAATTTTCAACTTTTTGAAACCAAAATCTTTTCATGAAAATTTTCAACTTTTTGAAACCAAAATCTTTTCATGAAAATTTTCAACTTTTTTGAAGCCGAAATCTTTTCATGAAAATTTTCAACTTTTTTGAAGCCGAAATCTTTTCATGAAAATGTTCCATTTTTTTGAAGCCGAAATACTTCATGAAAATTTTCAACTTTTTTGAAGCCGACATCTTTTCATGAAAATGTTCAACTTTTTGAAACCGAAATCTTTTTATGAAAATGGTCATCTTTTTTGAAGACGAAATATTTTCATGAAAATTTTCAACTTTTTTGAAGCAGAAATCTTTTCATGAAAATGTTCAACTTTTTTGAAGCAGAAATCTTTTCATGAAAATCTTCGACTTTTTTGAAGCCGAAATACTTCATGAAAATGTTCAACTTTTTTGAAGCCGAAAACTTTTCATGAAAATCTTCGACTTTTTTGAAGTCGAAATAGTTCATGAAAGTTTTCAACCTTTTTGAAGCTGAAATCTTTTCATGAAAATTTTCAACTGTTTGAAACCAAAATCTTTTCATGAAAATTTTCAACTTTTTGAAGTAGAAATCTTTTCATGAAAATTTTCAACTTTTTTGAAGCCGAAATACTTCATGAAAGTTTTTGACTTTTTTGAAGCCGAAATCTTTTAATGTGAATTTTCAACTTTTTTCAAGCCGAAATCTTTTCATGAAAATTTTCAACTTTTTTGAAGCAGAAATCTTTTCATAAAAAATGTTCAAGTTTTTTGAAGCAGAAATCTTTTCATGAAAATTTTCAACTTTTTGAAACCAAAATCTTTTCATGAAAATTTTCAACTTTTTTGAAGCCGAAATCTTTTCATGAAAATGTTCAACTTTTTTGAAGCCGAAATCTTTTCATGAAAATGTTCCATTTTTTTGAAGCCGAAATACTTCATGAAAATTTTCAACTTTTTTGAAGCCGACATCTTTTCATGAAAATGTTCAACTTTTTGAAACCGAAATCTTTTTATGAAAATGGTCATCTTTTTTGAAGCAGAAATCTTTTCATGAAAATCTTCGACTTTTTTGCAGCCGAAATACTTCATGAAAATGTTCAACTTTTTTGAAGCCGAAATACTTCATGAAAATGTTCAACTTTTTTGAAGCCGAAAACTTTTCATGAAAATCTTCGACTTTTTTGAAGTCTAAATAGTTCATGAAAGTTTTCAACCTTTTTGAAGCTGAAATCTTTTCATGAAAATTTTCAACTTTTTGAAACCAAAATCTTTTCATGAAAATTTTCAACTTTTTGAAGTAGAAATCTTTTCATGAAAATTTTCAACTTTTTTGAAGCCGAAATCTTTTAATGTGAATTTTCAACTTTTTTCAAGCCGAAATACTTCATGAAAATGTTCAACTTTTTTGAAGCCGAAATCTTTTCATGAAAATTTTAAACTTTTTTGAAGCCGAAATCTTTTCATAAAAAATGTTCAACTTTTTTGAAGCAGAAATCTTTTCATGAAAATCTTCGACTTTTTTGCAGCCGAAATACTTCATGAAAATGTTCAACTTTTTTGAAGCCGAAATCTTTTCATGAAAATCTTCGACTTTTTTGAAGTCGAAATAGTTCATGAAAGTTTTCAACCTTTTTGAAGCTGAAATCTTTTCATGAAAATTTTCAACTTTTTGAAACCAAAATCTTTTCATGAAAATGTTCCATTTTTTTGAAAACGAAATCTTTTCATGAAAAATGTTCAACTTTTTTGAAGCCGAGATCTTTTCATGAAAATTATCAACTTTTTGAAACCGAAATCTTTTCATGAAAATTTTCAACTTTTTTCATGCCGAAATCTTTTCATGAAAATGGTCAACTTTTTTGAAGCCGAAATGTTTTCATGAAAATTTTCAACTTTTTGAAGCCGAAATCTTTTCATGAAAATTTTCAACTTTTTTGAAGCAGAAATCTTTTCATGAAAGTCTTTTACTTTTTTGAAGTCGAAATCTTTTCATGTAAATTTTCAACTTTTTTGAAGCAGAAATCTTTTCATGAAAATTTTAGACTTTTTTGCAGCCGAAATACTTCATGAAAATGTTCAACTTTTTTGAAGCCGAAAACTTTTCATGAAAATCTTCGACTTTTTTGAAGTCGAAATAGTTCATGAAAGTTTTCAACTTTTTTGAAGCCGAAATCTTTTCATGAAAGTTTTCAACTTTTTCAAACCGAAATCTTTTCATGAAAATTTTCAACTTTTTTGAAGCTTAAATCTTTTCATGAAAATGGTCAACTTTTTTGAAGCCGAAATCTTTTCATGAAAATCTTAGACTTTTTTGAAGTCGAAATCTTTTCATATAAATTTTCAACTTTTTTGAAGCAGAAATCTTTTCATGAGAAGACGTGCCGAGAAGACGATCAAACTTGACTATCTAGAGGACGTAAAAGTAGTAACAAGGTTTCCGTTGGTGAACCTGCGGAAGGATCATTACCGGTTTGAGATCCCCGCACCGAGGGGCCACGCGGCCTCGGGTGCGGGGATCTCAAACCGGTAATGATCCTTCCGCAGGTTCACCTACGGAAATGCTCTTGTTGTTTTTCTTGCTGGGCGCTTTCTTAATCGGGATTACAGGACAGGCCGGTGCTCTGTTGGTCTTTGTTTTAGGAGTTTTGGTAACCTTACCAAATTGGTAACATTTGAGACAAATGTTTTCCTGACATATCCGCCGCCAGCACCAAGGGGCCACGCGGCCTCGGGTGCGGGGATC
>NC_089218.1:13675431-13737931 GCF_963930695.1 Labrus bergylta | reverse complement strand
GAGGCAAGCGCTTGCCAAAGAAAACAAAATAAAGCAAACAAAATCAAAACCTCCCCTGATTCCAAAACACTTAAAAACTCTCTTGAGTTCTTCCCTCAAAGTAAACAACCCCCGAAAACAAACCCCAAAGCAAACAAAATCCCCTTGAGAGCTCTCAACCTCCCCTGCAAACCAAAAGGCCCTCAAATCAAACCACCCATTTTTCCCCATGACCAACGAAAAACCGTAACAGAAACAAAATAAATTATACGTCCCACACAATGCCCTCTTCATTTACCCCACACACTTTCGCCCCTTCCACAAACATTCTCACAAACTCACTCTCATTCGCAACGTGCAACAATTTTAGGTGTGCTCTCCATTCATTCGAAAACATTCTCCACACATTCATTCTCTTGTTTTCGTACAATGCAAAATTCCTTCTGTTAAAAACCGCTTTGCGTGCAAAGGCTAAAATCATATTCATAACGTTGTGGTTTTTTTGTTTCGTTCCCACCCCCAACAGCACCGACAATTCCCACCCCCTTTCATTCCAACACTCATTCTCACTACATTTCCCCAACATTTCCCTTATTTTTCCCCAAAACACGCCCAATTCCCCACATGTCACAAACAAATGCACCAAATCCTCATCCACACTTTCACATACACAACACTTTCTTTCATACCTCTCCTTGTGGATTTGATGCAGGACGATGCAGGTGAAGATCCTCCTGTGCCTCAGTTTGAAATCTAAGTCAAATATTGCATGCGGTGTGTGCGGTATGTTAATGTTTTTCCATATCATGTTGCTTGTTATGTCTGGGTATGTGTCTGTCCATTTAACTTCAGATGTGGGTTTCTGTATTCTATGTGTGATTGCGCATCTATACCAAATTTTTGTGGTGACATCAGTAATGTTGTGCTTCTTCTCCCCTAGGCACAGGGAGATCCCCACCGCATCGTCCCGCATCGCTCCCTCCTTCTCCTTGATTAGTTTTTCCCATTCGCTCGACAAAGACAATTTTACATTTTCAAACACTCTCTCAATCACATCCTTTCTGCACACATACCCCTTGTTTTTTAACCCCACCAACACCATTTGTACATCAAACTCCCCCTCATCGTTCACTAAATCCCCTATTCTAATGTATCCCGCTTTCTCCATTGCCTCGCACTTGATTGCCCTCTCCCCATTTTTAAAATACGGGCTTGAGAGGAAGGGCAGCCGCAGCACTGACCCTCTCGTTCCGCATTCCGGTACAGTCCAGGCTGAAACCTGATACCACGCATTGAGTACTTCCTGGAAAAACCGTGGCAAGTGTTTAAATGCGTCCGGGTTATTTATCTGGTGCAGGTTGTCCTCGTTGTGGAGTCCAAAACTGCACAGATGTTGTTTGAAATGATTTTTCCAACCTACGCTCCGGCTCTGGTCCTTAAATTTGCCTATCAATTTGGCTCTTAGTGCTACTTTTTTTGTCAGTAAGTCAATCAAAGCTAACCCACCCTGATCTTTAGCCCCTATTATTGTTTTGTGAGCTATACTCGCTGCTTTGTTTCTCCAAATAAAGTCCCTAATGATCTTTGAGATCTCCGCGAAGGCCCAGTCCGGGAGCGCGCAAGTACTCAGCGCATGATTCACTTTGGACAACACGAGAGCATTTGTTACGGCTACCCTTCCTCTCAGCAATAGGCCCCTTGCCCTCCACAAATTCAAAGTTTTCTTAATTTTACCCACCACCTCTTTCCATGTTTCGTCATCACATTCATTCTCGTTTTTCCCCACACTCACTCCCAGCACTTTTCTTCTCTCCCCCACCGTTTTAAATCCCCACCTATTAGCGTAATTTGATTCCCTTCCCAGTAGCATAATTTCAGACTTATTTTCGTTTACTTTTGCCCCCGATGCCCTTTCATAGGTTTGCACGTGTTTCAGTATTAGTTCTATATCCTCCTCTCTTTTCACCATTATATTCACGTCATCCGCGTATTGGATTATTTTAACATTTTCCTCCCCTATTCCTTTAATGCTCCCGTCTTCCGATATCAGCGCTGCCAGCGGCTCTGCCACCAAGCTATACAGCAGTGCTGACATCGGACACCCCTGTCTTACTGATCTTGTGATCTTAAATGCATCAGTTAAAGCCCCATTACATTTTATCTTACTTTCCGCCCCTTTGTACAACACATTTATCCACTCTCGCATTCTCTCCCCGAACCCAAACTTCTCCAAAACCCTCCCCATGAACCCATGATCCACTCTGTCAAATGCCTTACTTAAATCAATCCCTAACCATATCCCCCCCTCCCTTTCCATGTCCCTGACCGTCTGTTTTATTGAAATGATTGAGTCTGCTATGTCCCTGTTTGGTATGCTGTATGATTGTGTTTGCTCTATGATAGTTCCTATTACTTCCCTGATTCTATTGGCTATTGTTTTTGCTATGATTTTGTAATCTGTGTTTAGTAAACTGATTGGTCTGTAGTTGTCCAGATTTTTATTGTCCCCCTTGTTTTTGTAGAAAATAGTAACCACCCCCTCCCCCAAGCTTTTCGGTATGCATTTGACTCTCTCAATATATTTACTTAGTTTGCCTAGTATGGGTACTAGCTGTTCTTTGAAAGCTAAATAAAATTCAGCAGTTAGGCCATCGCTACCAGGACTTTTGTTTCTGTTTAAACCCTCTAGAGCGCTTTTGATTTCTCCGTCCGTAAACTCACTTTCACACCATATTTTATCCTCGTCGCTAAGTTCCTTCTTTAAGGCACCCACAGCTCTGTCCGCGCTCGCACCATCACACTCCTGTCTCGTGAACAGGCTTTCATAGTAGCCTTTGACCGTTTTTAATATTTCAGTTTTATCCGTCACCCTTTCCCCTGCTGCGTTCACTAATTCGTTTATTTCTGTTTTTATTTGCTTTTGTTTCTCCAGACCCAGGAAAAAGGCTGTGCTCCTTTCCCCTTCATACAAATATTGTATTTTGCTCCTAATCGCTGCGCCCCTACATTTTTTTAGTTCGAACGCTTTTAACTGCTCTTTTAAGTGTATGTATTTTTCTGCGCAAGCATTATCTGCACTGTCGAGCAATGTTATTTCCTCACTTAGTTGTTTTCTTAGATTCTCTTCCATTTGATTTTCTCTCCACTTTTTCTCCTTACTATAGTTAATGCACTTTTTTTTGATTCTGACTTTTACCCCATCCCACCACACATTCATATCTTCATTCTCCCCCCACTCATATCCCACATCATTCAAGAATTTTTTCATGCTTTTCACAAACGCATCATCTTCTAGCAGACTTCCGTTAAAGCACCATATCCCTCCTTTACGTGAATCAGTTTCTTTTCCAAATGTGATTGTCATTCCTGCGTGATCGCTCCACGTATTGGTTTTATACTCAGCGCTTTTTACCCACTTCACCACCTCACATGTCACCAGGGAGAGGTCTATTCTTGATTGTTTCAGTCTGTTTAGCACGATTTGCCTTCTAGAGTAAGCCCTTTCCCATGGGTGCAGCAATCTCCATATGTCTAAGCACTGCTTGGTTATTATTAGGTCTTTCAGTGCCCCTCTGCTTACGTCCCCCTTGAACACATTATTTTTTGATACGTCTGTTGGCGTCATTGCCACATTGAAGTCGCCGATTATCACGCAGTTTCCTTCCCACCATTTGCTTATTTCTATAAAAAACGTTTTCCTTTCTTTTTCTCCGTTCGGCGCATATATATTTATAATTCTTAAATTTTTTGTTTCGTACATACAGTCTATAACTATAACTCTCCCCTCTTTATCCCCGTACACCAAATTAACCCCTGTTACCCGATCCGTTTTGATTAGAACCGCCACTCCTCTCGCCCTTGGCGTACCATTGGAGCTAAAGATTTGGCCCACAAAGTCTTTTTTAATGTCTTCTACCAGGGAATCATCCCACCTGGTCTCCTGCACACACAGGATGTCATTTTGCCAGGAAAGCATGGATTGTCTCTTTTCCTTGCTTCGTAGTCCATTGGCGTTGATAGAAAATAAAATTAAGGCCATTATCAAAAAGGAAAAAAAAGAAAAACAAACGGATTTACCAGGGTTATTTCCAGCCATTATTTGTCTTTACTTTTTAATTTTTTAGCCAACTTCTTTGTTTGCCCTGATTTTACTCCCTCCCGCCTGCCCCGGCACCCTCTCAGGCACCTCCCTCCCCTTTGTGCTCATGCTTACCCCTGGTTCTCCGTCCGTTCTGTCTCCTTTTTTCGCTTTCTTGCTCGTTTTCCGCTGCTTCTGTTGTCCCCCTCCTCCAGCCTGCTCCGGCGTCTCCAACTCGTTCTCTGCCACCTGCTCTCCTCCGCTCTCTCCGCTCTGCTCCATTTCTCCTCCGCTGCCCTCCTCCTCTCCGGTCTCCTCCTCGCTTTCTCCAGTCACCTCCTCCTCTCCTTCTGCCGCGTCCTTGTACACCTCCTCCTCCGCCTCATTCCTGCTCTCCTTTTCATTTTCACACTCGCAGTCATTTTCTCTTTTTCCACAGTTTTTACATTTTGCCAGGTTCGCGCTGCACTCACGTGCAAAGTGTCCCTGCACCCCACATTTGTGGCACATGAACTCCGGGCACTCTCGCAGGATGTGTCCCGGCTGGATACACATCCTGCACACTTTTTGCTGTCTGTCATGAATGACTCTGAAGAATTCGCTCCCCATCACTGTATTGAATTTTGTGGAGTACGGTAGCGACTGTACCTGGTCGTTGAACCGGACCCGGACAAACCTTGTTCCGTCGGCTATTGTTGTCCCTGGCCACATTCTTCTTTTAATCGGAGATGTGGGGTTCACTCCCCAGCCCGTCAGCTTCCACACGATTTCTTCATCCGTGATGTAGGCCGGCAGGTTCAGAAAGGACACCACCAGCTCGTCATTGTTTAGTTCTCTGGCTACAACTCTTGTCTCTCCAATTTTGAAGCCGTCCAGCAGCCTTTCTTTTCCCTTGATGTTGCTCACTGTTACTTCCAGTTTTTCCGGCCCCACGGTTCTGCACGCCAGCAGGCCCCCGCAGATCATTTTTAAATTGTTCATCACCTGCTGTAGAGGCACTTTTTCGCCCACCATTTCAATGTTTAGTGTCAGTTTTTTTTCGTAGGCCACTTTTGCCTCTCTTGTCTCAGCTCCCTCTGCACCTCTCACACTCTGCACACCAATCAGTCCTTGATTGTCCGCAGCTGGGGCAATCAGCTCACTGCTCCTCTCTCTTCCTCTCTCTCCGTTGTCCATACCATTCCTAGTTTCGTTTGCCATGTTTATCAGTCCTTTTTGTCCGTCGTCCTTTTCGTTGTCGTTTAATCCGTTCCGTTGTTTCAATGCCGTGTTTGTCTGTCCTTTTTCTTGTCCATTATCCATTTCTTTTTCCTTTTCTCCGGTCCGTTGTCCTGTCATCTTTGTAATCCGTCCGTGTGTGTTTGCTAGCGGCCCGCTAGCAAACATTTAAGAAATCAAAGGTCTTCCCAAAAAAAGGGTAAACAGGTAAGAAAAAAGCAAAAAAGAAAAATAATCCCCCTCACAGTCCGTGACTGCTGGGGGACGTTCACTCAAGATCTGAGGACTTTAAACAAAACAAGGCATATATAACAAAAATGAAAAATAAGGACTCCTGCTCTCTCTGGCACGTCTGCTCTCTCCGGGCTCCACTCTGTCTCTGCCGTAAACGGGGCGTGTTCAGGGTGGTATGGCCGTAAGCCATTATTGTGTTCAGAAAGGGGCCTTTTAAAGATCTCATGCCCTCGGCCATAATGTGGGGGAGCAAATGCTCCCCCACATTATTGATTCTGGCTGAATTTTTGGACATGTGAATATGTCTCTATATGATGAAAGAAAAGCATTTGATGAAAAAAATGAAAAAGCTTACAGCACCTGGTATTCCCAGGCGGTCTCCCATCCAAGTACTAACCAGGCCCGACCCTGCTTAGCTTCCGAGATCGGACGAGATCGGGCGTGTTCAGGGTGGTATGCCCAGGTAGGTGAACCTGCGGAAGGATCATTACCGGTTTGAGATCCCCGCACCCGAGGCCGCGTGGCCCCTCGGTGCTGGCGGCGGATATGTCAGGAAAACATTTGTCTTGAAGCAGAAATCTTTTAATGAAAATGTTCAACTTTTTTGAAACCGAAATCTTTTCATGAAAATGTTGAACTTTTTTGAAGCAGAAATCTTTTCATGAAAATTTTCAACTTTTTTGAAGCCGAAATCTTTTCATGAAAATTTTCAACTTTTTGAAACCAAAATCTTTTCATGTAATTTTTCAACTTTTTTGAAGCAAAAATCTTTTCATGAAAATGTTCAACTTTTTTGAAGCCGAAATCTTTTCATAAAAATTTTCAACTTTTTTGAAGCCAAAATCCTGTCATGAAAATTTTCACCTTTTTTGAAGCAGAAATCTTTTCATGAAAATCTTCAACTTTTTTGAAGCCGAAAGACTTGATGAAAATCTTAAACTTTTTTGAAGCCGAAATCTTTTCATGAAAATGTTCAACTTTTTTGAAGCCGAAATCTGTTCATGAAAATTTTCAACTTTTTTGAAACTTAAATCTTTTCATGAAAATTTTCAACTTTTTTGCAGCCGAAATAGTTCATGAAAATTTTCAACTTTTTTGAACCCGAAATCTTTTCATGAAAATGTTCAACTTTTTTGAAGCAGAAATCTTTTCATGAAAATGTTCAACTTTTTAGAAGCAGAAATCTTTTCATGAAAATGTTCAACTTTTTTGAAGCCGAAATCTTTTCATAAAAATTTTGAACTTTTTGAAACCAAAATCTTTTCATGTAATTTTTCAACTTTTTTGAAGCAGAAATCTTTTCATGAAAATGTTCAACTTTTTTGAAGCCGAAATCTTTTCATAAAAATTTTCAACTTTTTTGAAGCCAAAATCTTTTCATGAAAATCTTCGACTTTTTTGAAGCCGAAATACTTGATGAAAATATTCAACTTTTTTGAAGTCTAAATCTTTTCATGAAAATGTTCAACTTTTTTGAAGCCGAAATCTTTTCATGTAAATTTTCAACTTTTTTGAAGCAGAAATCTTTTCATGAAAATTTTCAACTTTTTGAAACCAAAATCTTTTCATGAAAATTTTCAACTTTTTTGAAGCCGAAATCTTTTCATGAAAATGTTCAACTTTTTTGAAGCCGAGATCTTTTCATGAAAATTTTAAACTTTTTGAAACCGAAATCTTTTCATGAAAATTTTCAACTTTTTTGAAAACGAAATCTTTTCATGAAAATGGTCAACTTTTTTGAAGCCGAAATCTTTTCATGAAAATTTTCAACTTTTTGAAGCCGAAATCTTTTCATGAAAATTTTCAACTTTTTGAAGCCGAAATCTTTTCATGAAAATGTTCAACTTTTTTAAAGCCAAAATCTTTTAATGAAAATGGTCAACTTTTTTGAAGCCGAAATCTTTTCATGAAAATTTTAAACTTATTGAAGCCGAAATCTTTTCATGAAAATCTTAGACTTTTTTGAAGTCGAAATCTTTTCATGAAAATTTTCAACTTTTTGAAGCCGAAATCTTTTCATGAAAATTTTCACCTTTTTTGAAGCAGAAATCTTTTCATGAAAATCTTCGACTTTTTTGAAGCCGAAAGACTTGATGAAAATATTCAACTTTTTTGAAGCCGAAATCTTTTCATGAAAATGTTCAACTTTTTTGAAGCCGAAATCTTTTCATGTAAATTTTCAACTTTTTTTAAGTCGAAATCTTTTCATGTAAATTTTCAACTTTTTTTAAGTCGAATTCTTTTCATGTAAATTTTCAACTTTTTTGAAGCAGAAATATTTTCATGAAAATGTTCAACTTTTTTGAAGCCGAAATCTTTTCATGAAAATGTTCCATTTTTTTGAAGCCGAAATCTTTTCATGAAAATTTTCAACTTTTTGAAACCAAAATCTTTTCATGAAAATTTTCAACTTTTTTGAAGCCGAAATCTTTTCATGAAAATGTTCAACTTTTTTGAAGCCGAAATCTTTTCATGAAAATGTTACATTTTTTTGAAGCCGAAATACTTCATGAAAATTTTCAACTTTTTTTATTTCGAAATCTTTTCATGTAAATTTTCAACTTTTTTGGAGCAGAAATCTTTTCATGAAAATGTTCAACTTTTTTGAAGCCGAAATCTTTTCATGAAAATGTTCAACTTTTTTGAAGCCGAAATACTTCATGAAAATTTTCAACTTTTTTGAAGCCGAAATCTTTTCATGAAAATTTTCAACTTTTTTGAAGCAGAAATCTTTTCATGAAAATCTTAGACTTTTTTGAAGTCGAAATCTTTTCATTTAAATTTTTCAACTTTTTTGAAGCAGAAATCTTTTCATGAAAATGTTCAACTTTTTTGAAGCCGAAATCTTTTCATGAAAATGTTCCATTTTTTTGAAGCCGAAATACTTCATGAAAATTTTCAACTTTTTTTAAGTCGAAATCTTTTCATTTAAAGTTTCAACTTTTTTGAAGCAGAAATCTTTCCATGAAAATGTTCAACTTTTTTGAAGTCGAAATATTTTCATGAAAATGTTCCATTTTTTTGAAGCCGAAATACTTCATGAAAATTTTCAACTTTTTTTATTTCGAAATCTTTTCATGTAAATTTTCTACTTTTTTGAAGCAGAAATCTTTTCATGAAAATGTTCAACTTTTTTGAAGCCGAAATCTTTTCATGAAAATGGTCAACTTTTTGAAGCCGAAATCTTTTCATGAAAATTTTCAACTTTTTGAAGCCGAAATCTTTTCATGAAAATTTTCAACTTTTTTGAAGCAAAAATCTTTTCATGAAAATTTTCAACTTTTTTGAAGCCGAAATCTTTTCATGAAAATTTTCAACTTTTTTGAAGCAGAAATCTTTTCATGAAAATCTTAGACTTTTTTGAAGTCGAAATCTTTTCATTTAAATTTTTCAACTTTTTTGAAGCAGAAATCTTTTCATGAAAATGTTCAACTTTTTTGAAGCCGAAATCTTTTCATGAAAATGTTCCATTTTTTTGAAGCCGAAATACTTCATGAAAATTTTCAACTTTTTTTAAGTCGAAATCTTTTCATTTAAAGTTTCAACTTTTTTGAAGCAGAAATCTTTCCATGAAAATGTTCAACTTTTTTGAAGTCGAAATATTTTCATGAAAATGTTCCATTTTTTTGAAGCCGAAATACTTCATGAAAATTTTCAACTTTTTTTATTTCGAAATCTTTTCATGTAAATTTTCTACTTTTTTGAAGCAGAAATCTTTTCATGAAAATGTTCAACTTTTTTGAAGCCGAAATCTTTTCATGAAAATTTTCAACTTTTTGAAGCCGAAATCTTTTCATGAAAATTTTCAACTTTTTTGAAGCAAAAATCTTTTCATGAAAATCTTAAACTTTTTTGAAGTCGAAATCTTTTCATGAAAATTTTCAACTTTTTTGAAGCCGAAATCTTTTCATGAAAATGGTCAACTTTTTTGAAGCCGAAATCTTTTCATGAAAATTTTCAACTTTTTTGAAGTCGAAATCTTTTCATGTAAATTTTCAACTTTTTTGAACACGAAATCTTTTCATTAAAATGTTCAACTTTTTTGAAGCCGAAATCTTTTCATGAAAATGTTCCATTTTTTTGAAGCCGAAATACTTTATGAAAATGTTCAACTTTTTTGAAGCCGAAATCTTTTCATGAAAATGTTCAACTTTTTTGAAGCCAAAATCTTTTCATGAAAATTTTCAACTTTTTTGAAGCCGAAATCCTGTCATGAAAATTTTCAACTTTTTTGAAGCAGAAATCTTTTCATGAAAATGTTCAACTTTTTTGAAGCCAAAATCTTTTCATGAAAATTTTCAACTTTTTTGAAGCCGAAATCCTGTCATGAAAATTTTCAACTTTTTTGAAGCAGAAATCTTTTCATGAAAATCTTCAACTTTTTTGATGCCGAAATAGTTCATGAAAATTTTCAACTTTTTGAAACCAAAATCATTTCATGAAAATTTTCAACTTTTTTGAAGCCGAAATCTTTTCATGAAAATGGTCAACTTTTTTGAAGCCGAAATGTTTTCATGAAAATTTTCAACATTTTGAAGCCGAAATCTTTTCATGAAAATTTTCAACTTTTTTGAAGCCGAAATCTTTTCATGAAAATTTTCAACTTTTTGAAGCCGAAATCTTTTCATGAAAATTTTCAACTTTTTGAAGCCGAAATCTTTTCATGAAAATTTTCAACTTTTTTGAAGCAGAAATCTTTTCATGAAAATCTTAGACTTTTTTGAAGTCGAAATCTTTTCATGTAAATTTTCAACTTTATTGAAGCAGAAATCTTTTCATGAAAATGTTCAACTTTTTTGAATCCGAAATCTTTTCATGAAAATGTTCCATTTTTTTGAAGCCGAAATACTTCATGAAAATTTTCAACTTTTTTGAAGCCGAAATCTTTTCATGAAAATTTTCAACTTTTTTGAAGCCGAAATCTTTTCATGAAAATGTTCAACTTTTTTGAAGCCGAGATCTTTTCATGAAAATTTTAAACTTTTTGAAACCGAAATCTTTTCATGAAAATTTTCAACTTTTTTGAAAACGAAATCTTTTCATGAAAATGGTCAACTTTTTTGAAGCCGAAATCTTTTCATGAAAATTTTCAACTTTTTGAAGCCGAAATCTTTTCATGAAAATTTTCAACTTTTTGAAGCCGAAATCTTTTCATGAAAATGTTCAACTTTTTTAAAGCCAAAATCTTTTCATGAAAATGGTCAACTTTTTTGAAGCCGAAATCTTTTCATGAAAATCTTAGACTTTTTTGAAGTCGAAATCTTTTCATGAAAATGGTCAACTTTTTTGATGCCGAAATAGTTCATGAAAATTTTCAACTTTTTGAAACCAAAATCATTTCATGAAAATTTTCAACTTTTTTGAAGCCGAAATCTTTTCATGAAAATGTTCAACTTTTTTGAAGCCGAAACACTTCATGAAAATTTTCAACTTTTTTTATTTCGAAATCTTTTCATGTAAATTTTCAACTTTTTTGGAGCAGAAATCTTTTCATGAAAATGTTCAACTTTTTTGAAGCCGAAATCTTTTCATGAAAATGTTACATTTTTTTGAAGCCGAAATACTTCATGAAAATTTTCAACATTTTTTATTTCGAAATCTTTTCATGTAAATTTTCAACTTTTTTGGAGCAGAAATCTTTTCATGAAAATGTTCAACTTTTTTGAAGCCGAAATCTTTTCATGAAAATGTTCAACTTTTTTGAAGCCGAAATACTTCATGAAAATTTTCAACTTTTTTGAAGCCGAAATCTTTTCATGAAAATTTTCAACTTTTTTGAAGCAGAAATCTTTTCATGAAAATCTTAGACTTTTTTGAAGTCGAAATCTTTTCATTTAAATTTTCAACTTTTTTGAAGCAGAAATCTTTTCATGAAAATGTTCAACTTTTTTGAAGCCGAAATCTTTTCATGAAAATGTTCCATTTTTTTGAAGCCGAAATACTTCATGAAAATTTTCAACTTTTTTTAAGTCGAAATCTTTTCATTTAAAGTTTCAACTTTTTTGAAGCAGAAATCTTTCCATGAAAATGTTCAACTTTTTTGAAGTCGAAATATTTCCATGAAAATGTTCCATTTTTTTGAAGCCGAAATACTTCATGAAAATTTTCAACTTTTTTTATTTCGAAATCTTTTCATGTAAATTTTCTACTTTTTTGAAGCAGAAATCTTTTCATGAAAATGTTCAACTTTTTTGAAGCCGAAATCTTTTCATGAAAATGGTCAACTTTTTGAAGCCGAAATCTTTTCATGAAAATTTTCAACTTTTTGAAGCCGAAATCTTTTCATGAAAATTTTCAACTTTTTTGAAGCAAAAATCTTTTCATGAAAATCTTAAACTTTTTTGAAGTCGAAATCTTTTCATGAAAATTTTTAACTTTTTTGAAGCCGAAATCTTTTCATGAAAATGGTCAACTTTTTTGAAGCCGAAATCTTTTCATGACAATTTTCAACTTTTTTGAAGTCGAAATCTTTTCATGTAAATTTTCAACTTTTTTGAACCCGAAATCTTTTCATTAAAATGTTCAACTTTTTTGAAGCCGAAATCTTTTCATGAAAATTTTCAACTTTTTTGATGCCGAAATAGTTCATGAAAGTTTTGAACTTTTTTGAACCCGAAATCTTTTCATGAAAATTTGCAACTTTTTCGAAGCCGAAATCTTTTCATGAAAATCTTCAACTTTTTTGATGCCGAAATAGTTCATGAAAATTTTCAACTTTTTGAAACCAAAATCATTTCATGAAAATGGTCAACTTTTTTGAAGCCGAAATCTTTTCATGAAAATGGTCAACTTTTTTGAAGCCGAAATGTTTTCATGAAAATTTTCAACATTTTGAAGCCGAAATCTTTTCATGAAAATTTTCAACTTTTTTGAAGCCGAAATCTTTTCATGAAAATTTTCAACTTTTTGAAGCCGAAATCTTTTCATGAAAATTTTCAACTTTTTTGAAGCAGAAATCTTTTCAAGAAAATCTTAGACATTTTTGAAGTCGAAATCTTTTCATGTAAATTTTCAACTTTTTTGAAAATGAAATCTTTTCATGAAAATTTTCAACTTTTTGAAGCCGAAATACTTCATGAAAATTTTCAACTTTTTTTATTTCGAAATCTTTTCATGTAAATTTTCAACTTTTTTGAAGCAGAAATCTTTTCATGAAAATCTTAGACTTTTTTGAAGTCGAAATCTTTTCATGTAAATTTTCAACTTTATTGAAGCAGAAATCTTTTCATGAAAATGTTCAACTTTTTTGAATCCGAAATCTTTTCATGAAAATGTTCCATTTTTTTGAAGCCGAAATACTTCATGAAAATTTTCAACTTTTTTGAAGCCGAAATCTTTTCATGAAAATGTTCAACTTTTTTGAAGCCGAGATCTTTTCATGAAAATTTTCAACTTTTTGAAACCGAAATCTTTTCATGAAAATTTTCAACTTTTTTGAAGCCGAAATCTTTTCATGAAAATGGTCAACTTTTTTGAAGCCGAAATGTTTTCATGAAAATTTTCAACATTTTGAAGCCGAAATCTTTTCATGAAAATTTGCAACTTTTTTGAAGCCGAAATCTTTTCATGAAAATGTTCAACTTTTTTGAAGCCGAAATCTTTTCATGAAAATCTTCGACTTTTTTGAAGCCGAAATAGTTCATGAAAGTTCTCAACCTTTTTGAAGCCGAAATACTTTATGAAAATTTCAACTTTTTTTCATGCCAAAATCCTGTCATGAAAATTTTCAACTTTTTTGAAGCAGAAATCTTTTCATGAAAATCTTCGACTTTTTTGAAGCTGAAATACTTCATGAAAGTTTTCAACTTTTTTGAAGCAGAAATCTTTTCATGAAAATTTTCAACTTTTTTGAAGCCGAAATCTTTTCATGAAAATGTTCAACTTTTTTGAAGCCGAAATCTTTTCATGAAAATGTTCAAGTTTTTTGAAGCCGAAATCTTTTCATGAAAATTTTCAACTTTTTTGAAGCCGAAATCTTTTCATGAAAATGTTCCATTTTTTTGAAGCCGAAATACTTCATGAAAATTTTCAACTTTTTGAAACCAAAATCTTTTCATGAAAATGTTCAACTTTTTTGAAGCCGAAATCTTTTCATGAAAATGTTCAACTTTTTTGAAGCCGAGATCTTTTCATGAAAATTTTCAACTTTTTGAAACCGAAATCTTTTCATGAAAATTTTCAACTTTTTTGAAGCCGAAATCTTTTCATGAAAATGGTCAACTTTTTTGAAGCCGAAATCTTTTCATGAAAATTTTCAACTTTTTTGAAGCAGAAATCTTTTCATGAAAATGTTCAACTTTTTTGAAGCCGAAATCTTTTCATGAAAATTTTCAACTTTTTGAAACCAAAATCTTTTCATGTAATTTTTCAACTTTTTTGAAGCAGAAATCTTTTCATGAAAATGTTCAACTTTTTTGAAGCCGAAATCTTTTCATGAAAATTTTCAACTTTTTTGAAGCCGAAATAGTTCATGAAAATTTTAGACTTTTTTTAAGCCGAAATACTTCATGAAAATTTTCAACTTTTTTGAAACCTAAATCTTTTCATGAAAATTTTCAATTTTTTTGATGCCGAAATAGTTCATGAAAATTTTCAACTTTTTTGAAGCCGAAATCTTTTCATGAAAATTTTCAACTTTTTTGAAGCCGAAATCTTTTCATGAAAATGTTCCATTTTTTTGAAGCCGAAATACTTCATGAAAATTTTCAACTTTTTGAAACCAAAACCTTTTCATGAAAATGTTCAACTTTTTTGAAGCCGAAATCTTTTCATGAAAATGTTCAACTTTTTTGAAGCCGAGATCTTTTCATGAAAATTTTCAACTTTTTGAAACCGAAATCTTTTCATGAAAATTTTCAACTTTTTTGAAGCCGATATCTTTTCATGAAAATTTTCAACTTTTTTGAAGCAGAAATCTTTTCATGAAAATGTTCCATTTTTTTGAAGCCGAAATACTTCATGAAAATTTTCAACTTTTTTTAAGTCGAAATCTTTTCATTTAAATTTTCAACTTTTTTGAAGCAGAAATCTTTCCATGAAAATGTTCAACTTTTTTGAAGCCGAAATCTTTTCATGAAAATGGTCAACTTTTTGAAGCCGAAATCTTTTCATGAAAATTTTCAACTTTTTTGAAACCGAAATCCTGTCATGAAAATTTTCAACTTTTTTGAAGCAGAAATCTTTTCATGAAAATGTTAAACTTTTTTGAAGCCAAAATCTTTTCATGAAAATTTTCAACTTTTTTGAAGCCGAAATCTTTTCATGAAAATTTTCAACTTTTTGAAGCCGAAATCTTTTCATGAAAATTTTCAACTTTTTTGAAGCAGAAATCTTTTCAAGAAAATCTTAGACATTTTTGAAGTCGAAATCTTTTCATGTAAATTTTCAACTTTTTTGAAGCCGAAATCTTTTCATGAAAATTTTCAACTTTTTTGAAGCCGAAATCTTTTCATGAAAATTTTCAACTTTTTGAAACCAAAATCTTTTCATGTAATTTTTCAACTTTTTTGAAGCAGAAATCTTTTCATGAAAATTTTCACCTTTTTTGAAGCCGATATCTTTTCATGAAAATTTTCAACTTTTTTGAAGCAGAAATCTTTTCATGAAAATCTTAGACTTTTTTGAAGTCGAAATCTTTTCATTTAAATTTTCAACTTTTTTGAAGCAGAAATCTTTTCATGAAAATGTTCAACTTTTTTGAAGCCGAAATCTTTTCATGAAAATGTTCCATTTTTTTGAAGCCGAAATACTTCATGAAAATTTTCAACTTTTTTTAAGTCGAAATCTTTTCATTTAAATTTTCAACTTTTTTGAAGCAGAAATCTTTCCATGAAAATGTTCAACTTTTTTGAAGCCGAAATATTTTCATGAAAATGTTCCATTTTTTTGAAGCCGAAATACTTCATGAAAATTTTCAACTTTTTTAAAGTCGAAATCTTTTCATGTAAATTTTCTACTTTTTTGAAGCAGAAATCTTTTCATGAAAATGTTCCATTTTTTTGAAGCCGAAATACTTCATGAAAATTTTCAACTTTTTGAAACCAAAATCTTTTCATGAAAATGTTCAACTTTTTTGAAGCCGAAATCTTTTCATGAAAATGTTCAACTTTTTTGAAGCCGAGATCTTTTCATGAAAATGTTCAACTTTTTGAAACCGAAATCTTTTCATGAAAATTTTCAACTTTTTTGAAGCCGAAATCTTTTCATGAAAATGGTCAACTTTTTTGAAGCCGAAATCTTTTCATGAAAATTTTCAACTTTTTTGAAGCAGAAATCTTTTCATGAAAATGTTCAACTTTTTTGAAGCCGAAATCTTTTCATGAAAATTTTCAACTTTTTGAAACCAAAATCTTTTCATGTAATTTTTCAACTTTTTTGAAGCAGAAATCTTTTCATGAAAATTTTCACCTTTTTTGAAGCCGATATCTTTTCATGAAAATTTTCAACTTTTTTGAAGCAGAAATAGTTCATGAAAATTTTAGACTTTTTTTAAGCCGAAATACTTCATGAAAATTTTCAACTTTGTTGAAACCTAAATCTTTTCATGAAAATTTTCAATTTTTTTGATGCCGAAATAGTTCATGAAAATTTTCAACTTTTTTGAAGCCGAAATCTTTTCATGAAAATTTTCAACTTTTTTGAAGCCGAAATCTTTTCATGAAAATGTTCCATTTTTTTGAAGCCGAAATACTTCATGAAAATTTTCAACTTTTTTTAAGTCGAAATCTTTTCATTTAAATTTTCAACTTTTTTGAAGCAGAAATCTTTCCATGAAAATGTTCAACTTTTTTGAAGCCGAAATCTTTTCATGAAAATGGTCAACTTTTTGAAGCCGAAATCTTTTCATGAAAATTTTCAACTTTTTTGAAGCCAAAATCTTTTCATGAAAATTTTCAACTTTTTTGAAACCGAAATCCTGTCATGAAAATTTTCAACTTTTTTGAAGCAGAAATCTTTTCATGAAAATGTTAAACTTTTTTGAAGCCAAAATCTTTTCATGAAAATTTTCAACTTTTTTGAAGCCGAAATCTTTTCATGAAAATTTTCAACTTTTTGAAGCCGAAATCTTTTCATGAAAATTTTCAACTTTTTTGAAGCAGAAATCTTTTCAAGAAAATCTTAGACATTTTTGAAGTCGAAATCTTTTCATGTAAATTTTCAACTTTTTTGAAGCCGAAATCTTTTCATGAAAATTTTCAACTTTTTTGAAGCAGAAATCTTTTCATGAAAATTTTCAACTTTTTTGAAGCCGAAATCTTTTCATGAAAATTTTCAACTTTTTGAAACCAAAATCTTTTCATGTAATTTTTCAACTTTTTTGAAGCAGAAATCTTTTCATGAAAATTTTCACCTTTTTTGAAGCCGATATCTTTTCATGAAAATTTTCAACTTTTTTGAAGCAGAAATCTTTTCATGAAAATCTTAGACTTTTTTGAAGTCGAAATCTTTTCATTTAAATTTTCAACTTTTTTGAAGCAGAAATCTTTTCATGAAAATGTTCAACTTTTTTGAAGCCGAAATCTTTTCATGAAAATGTTCCATTTTTTTGAAGCCGAAATACTTCATGAAAATTTTCAACTTTTTTTAAGTCGAAATCTTTTCATTTAAATTTTCAACTTTTTTGAAGCAGAAATCTTTCCATGAAAATGTTCAACTTTTTTGAAGCCGAAATATTTTCATGAAAATGTTCCATTTTTTTGAAGCCGAAATACTTCATGAAAATTTTCAACTTTTTTAAAGTCGAAATCTTTTCATGTAAATTTTCTACTTTTTTGAAGCAGAAATCTTTTCATGAAAATGTTCCATTTTTTTGAAGCCGAAATACTTCATGAAAATTTTCAACTTTTTGAAACCAAAATCTTTTCATGAAAATGTTCAACTTTTTTGAAGCCGAAATCTTTTCATGAAAATTTTCAACTTTTTTGAAGCAGAAATCTTTTCATGAAAATGTTCAACTTTTTTGAAGCCGAAATCTTTTCATGAAAATTTTCAACTTTTTGAAACCAAAATCTTTTCATGTAATTTTTCAACTTTTTTGAAGCAGAAATCTTTTCATGAAAATTTTCACCTTTTTTGAAGCCGATATCTTTTCATGAAAATTTTCAACTTTTTTGAAGCAGAAATCTTTTCATGAAAATCTTAGACTTTTTTGAAGTCGAAATCTTTTCATTTAAATTTTCAACTTTTTTGAAGCAGAAATCTTTTCATGAAAATGTTCAACTTTTGAAGCCGAAATCTTTTCATGAAAATGTTCCATTTTTTTGAAGCCGAAATACTTCATGAAAATTTTCAACTTTTTTTAAGTCGAAATCTTTTCATTTAAATTTTCAACTTTTTTGAAGCAGAAATCTTTCCATGAAAATGTTCAACTTTTTTGAAGCCGAAATATTTTCATGAAAATGTTCCATTTTTTTGAAGCCGAAATACTTCATGAAAATTTTCAACTTTTTTAAAGTCGAAATCTTTTCATGTAAATTTTCTACTTTTTTGAAGCAGAAATCTTTTCATGAAAATGTTCAACTTTTTTGAAGCCAAAATCTTTTCATGAAAATTTTCAACTTTTTTGAAGCCGAAATCCTGTCATGAAAATTTTCAACTTTTTTGAAGCAGAAATCTTTTCATGAAAATGTTCAACTTTTTTGAAGCCAAAATCTTTTCATGAAAATTTTCAACTTTTTTGAAGCCGAAATCCTGTCATGAAAATGTTCAACTTTTTTGAAGCAGAAATCTTTTCATGAAAATCTTCAACTTTTTTGATGCCGAAATAGTTCATGAAAATTTTCAACTTTTTGAAACCAAAATCATTTCATGAAAATTTTCAACTTTTTTGAAGCCCAAATCTTTTCATGAAAATGGTCAACTTTTTTGAAGCCGAAATGTTTTCATGAAAATTTTCAACATTTTGAAGCCAAAATCTTTTCATGAAAATTTTCAACTTTTTTGAAGCCGAAATCTTTTCATGAAAATTTTCAACTTTTTGAAGCCGAAATCTTTTCATGAAAATTTTCAACTTTTTTGAAGCAGAAATCTTTTCAAGAAAATCTTAGACATTTTTGAAGTCGAAATCTTTTCATGTAAATTTTCAACTTTTTTGAAGCCGAAATCTTTTCATGAAAATTTTCAACTTTTTTGAAGCAGAAATCTTTTCATGAAAATGTTCAACTTTTTTGAAGCCGAAATCTTTTCATGAAAATTTTCAACTTTTTGAAACCAAAATCTTTTCATGTAATTTTTCAACTTTTTTGAAGCAGAAATCTTTTCATGAAAATTTTCACCTTTTTTGAAGCCGATATCTTTTCATGAAAATTTTCAACTTTTTTGAAGCAGAAATCTTTTCATGAAAATCTTAGACTTTTTTGAAGTCGAAATCTTTTCATTTAAATTTTCAACTTTTTTGAAGCAGAAATCTTTTCATGAAAATGTTCAACTTTTTTGAAGCCGAAATCTTTTCATGAAAATGTTCCATTTTTTTGAAGCCGAAATACTTCATGAAAATTTTCAACTTTTTTTAAGTCGAAATCTTTTCATTTAAATTTTCAACTTTTTTGAAGCAGAAATCTTTCCATGAAAATGTTCAACTTTTTTGAAGCCGAAATATTTTCATGAAAATGTTCCATTTTTTTGAAGCCGAAATACTTCATGAAAATTTTCAACTTTTTTTAAGTCGAAATCTTTTCATGTAAATTTTCTACTTTTTTGAAGCAGAAATCTTTTCATGAAAATGTTCAACTTTTTTGAAGCCAAAATCTTTTCATGAAAATTTTCAACTTTTTTGAAGCCGAAATCCTGTCATGAAAATGTTCAACTTTTTTGAAGCAGAAATCTTTTCATGAAAATCTTCAACTTTTTTGATGCCGAAATAGTTCATGAAAATTTTCAACTTTTTGAAACCAAAATCATTTCATGAAAATTTTCAACTTTTTTGAAGCCGAAATCTTTTCATGAAAATGGTCAACTTTTTTGAAGCCGAAATGTTTTCATGAAAATTTTCAACATTTTGAAGCCGAAATCTTTTCATGAAAATTTTCAACTTTTTTGAAGCCGAAATCTTTTCATGAAAATTTTCAACTTTTTGAAGCCGAAATCTTTTCATGAAAATTTTCAACTTTTTTGAAGCAGAAATCTTTTCATGAAAATTTTCAACTTTTTGAAACCAAAATCTTTTCATGTAATTTTTCAACTTTTTTGAAACCAAAATCTTTTCATGAAAATTTTCAACTTTTTTGAAGCAGAAATCTTTTCATGAAAATTTTCAACTTTTTGAAACCAAAATCTTTTCATGTAATTTTTCAACTTTTTTGAAGCAGAAATCTTTTCATGAAAATTTTCACCTTTTTTGAAGCCGATATCTTTTCATGAAAATTTTCAACTTTTTTGAAGCAGAAATCTTTTCATGAAAATCTTAGACTTTTTTGAAGTCGAAATCTTTTCATTAAAATTTTCAACTTTTTTGAAGCAGAAATCTTTTCATGAAAATGTTCAACTTTTTTGAAGCCGAAATCTTTTCATGAAAATGTTCCATTTTTTTGAAGCCGAAATACTTCATGAAAATTTTCAACTTTTTTTAAGTCGAAATCTTTTCATTTAAATTTTCAACTTTTTTGAAGCAGAAATCTTTCCATGAAAATGTTCAACTTTTTTGAAGCCGAAATATTTTCATGAAAATGTTCCATTTTTTTGAAGCCGAAATACTTCATGAAAATTTTCAACTTTTTTTAAGTCGAAATCTTTTCATGTAAATTTTCAACTTTTTTGAAGCAGAAATCTTTTCATGAAAATGTTCAACTTTTTTGAAGCCAAAATCTTTTCATGAAAATTTTCAACTTTTTTGAAGCCGAAATCCTGTCATGAAAATTTTCAACTTTTTTGAAGCAGAAATCTTTTCATGAAAATGTTCAACTTTTTTGAAGCCAAAATCTTTTCATGAAAATTTTCAACTTTTTTGAAGCCGAAATCCTGTCATGAAAATGTTCAACTTTTTTGAAGCAGAAATCTTTTCATGAAAATCTTCAACTTTTTTGATGCCGAAATAGTTCATGAAAATTTTCAACTTTTTGAAACCAAAATCATTTCATGAAAATTTTCAACTTTTTTGAAGCCGAAATCTTTTCATGAAAATGGTCAACTTTTTTGAAGCCGAAATGTTTTCATGAAAATTTTCAACATTTTGAAGCCGAAATCTTTTCATGAAAATTTTCAACTTTTTTGAAGCCGAAATCTTTTCATGTAAATTTTCAACTTTTTTGAAAATGAAATCTTTTCATGAAAATTTTCAACTTTTTTGAAGCAGAAATCTTTTCATGAAAATCTTAGACTTTTTTGAAGTCGAAATCTTTTCATGTAAATTTTCAACTTTATTGAAGCAGAAATCTTTTCATGAAAATGTTCAACTTTTTTGAATCCGAAATCTTTTCATGAAAATGTTCCATTTTTTTGAAGCCGAAATACTTCATGAAAATTTTCAACTTTTTTGAAGCCGAAATCTTTTCATGAAAATGTTCAACTTTTTTGAAGCCGAGATCTTTTCATGAAAATTTTCAACTTTTTTGAAGCCGAAATCTTTTCATGAAAATGGTCAACTTTTTTGAAGCCGAAATGTTTTCATGAAAATTTTCAACATTTTGAAGCCGAAATCTTTTCATGAAAATTTTCAACTTTTTTGAAGCCGAAATCTTTTCATGAAAATGTTCAACTTTTTTGAAGCCGAAATCTTTTCATGAAAATCTTCGACTTTTTTGAAGCCGAAATAGTTCATGAAAGTTTTCAACCTTTTTGAAGCCGAAATACTTTATGAAAATTTCAACTTTTTTTCATGCCAAAATCCTGTCATGAAAATTTTCAACTTTTTTGAAGCAGAAATCTTTTCATGAAAATCTTCGACTTTTTTGAAGCTGAAATACTTCATGAAAGTTTTCAACTTTTTTGAAGCAGAAATCTTTTCATGAAAATTTTCAACTTTTTTGAAGCCGAAATCTTTTCATGAAAATGTTCAACTTTTTTGAAGCCGAAATCTTTTCATTGTTCAAGTTTTTTGAAGCCGAAATCTTTTCATGAAAATTTTCAACTTTTTTGAAGCAGAAATCTTTTCATGAAAATTTTCAACTTTTTTGAAGCCGAAATAGTTCATGAAAATTTTAGACTTTTTTTAAGCCGAAATACTTCATGAAAATTTTCAACTTTTTTGAAACCGAAATCTTTTCATGAAAATTTTCAACTTTTTTGAAGCCGAAATCTTTTCATGAAAATGGTCAACTTTTTTGAAGCCGAAATCTTTTCATGAAAATTTTCAACTTTTTTGAAGCATAAATCTTTTCATGAAAATGTTCAACTTTTTTGAAGCCGAAATCTTTTCATGAAAATTTTCAACTTTTTGAAACCAAAATCTTTTCATGTAATTTTTCAACTTTTTTGAAGCAGAAATCTTTTCATGAAAATTTTCACCTTTTTTGAAGCCGATATCTTTTCATGAAAATTTTCAACTTTTTTGAAGCCAAAATCCTGTCATGAAAATGTTCAACTTTTTTGAAGCAGAAATCTTTTCATGAAAATCTTCAACTTTTTTGATGCCGAAATAGTTCATGAAAATTTTCAACTTTTTGAAACCAAAATCATTTCATGAAAATTTTCAACTTTTTTGAAGCCGAAATCTTTTCATGAAAATGGTCAACTTTTTTGAAGCCGAAATCTTTTCATGAAAATTTTCAACTTTTTGAAGCCGAAATCTTTTCATGAAAATTTTCAACTTTTTTGAAGCAGAAATCTTTTCAAGAAAATCTTAGACATTTTTGAAGTCGAAATCTTTTCATGTAAATTTTCAACTTTTTTGAAAATGAAATCTTTTCATGAAAATTTTCAACTTTTTTGAAGCAGAAATCTTTTCATGAAAATCTTAGACTTTTTTGAAGTCGAAATCTTTTCATGTAAATTTTCAACTTTATTGAAGCAGAAATCTTTTCATGAAAATGTTCAACTTTTTTGAATCCGAAATCTTTTCATGAAAATGTTCCATTTTTTTGAAGCCGAAATACTTCATGAAAATTTTCAACTTTTTTGAAGCCGAAATCTTTTCATGAAAATTTTCAACTTTTTGAAACCAAAATCTTTTCATGTAATTTTTCAACTTTTTTGAAGCAGAAATCTTTTCATGAAAATTTTCACCTTTTTTGAAGCCGATATCTTTTCATGAAAATTTTCAACTTTTTTGAAGCAGAAATCTTTTCATGAAAATGTTCCATTTTTTTGAAGCAGAAATCTTTTCATGAAAATTTTTCGACTTTTTTGAAGTTGAAATCTTTTCATGTAAATTTTCAACTTTATTGAAGCAGAAATCTTTTCATGAAAATGTTCAACTTTTTTGAATCCGAAATCTTTTCATGAAAATGTTCCATTTTTTTGAAGCCGAAATACTTCATGAAAATTTTCAACTTTTTTGAAGCCGAAATCTTTTCATGAAAATGTTCAACTTTTTTGAAGCCGAGATCTTTTCATGAAAATTTTCAACTTTTTGAAACCGAAATCTTTTCATGAAAATTTTCAACTTTTTTGAAGCCGAAATTTTTTCATGAAAATGGTCAACTTTTTTGAAGCCGAAATGTTTTCATGAAAATTTTCAACATTTTGAAGCCGAAATCTTTTCATGAAAATGTTCAACTTTTTTGAAGCCGAAATCTTTTCATGAAAATCTTCGACTTTTTTGAAGCCGAAATAGTTCATGAAAGTTTTCAACCTTTTTGAAGCCGAAATACTTTATGAAAATTTCAACTTTTTTTCATGCCAAAATCCTGTTATGAAAATTTTCAACTTTTTTGAAGCAGAAATCTTTTCATGAAAATCTTCGACTTTTTTGAAGCTGAAATACTTCATGAAAGTTTTCAACTTTTTTGAAGCAGAAATCTTTTCATTGTTCAAGTTTTTTGAAGCCGAAATCTTTTCATGAAAATTTTCAACTTTTTTGAAGCAGAAATCTTTTCATGAAAATTTTCAACTTTTTTGAAGCCGAAATAGTTCATGAAAATTTTAGACTTTTTTTAAGCCGAAATAATTCATGAAAATTTTCAACTTTTTTGAAACCTAAATCCTTTCATGAAAATTTTCAATTTTTTTGATGCCGAAATAGTTCATGAAAATTTTCAACTTTTTTGAAGCCGAAATCTTTTCATGAAAATGTTCCATTTTTTTGAAGCCGAAATACTTCATGAAAATTTTCAACTTTTTTGAAGCCGAAATCTTTTCATGAAAATGGTAAACTTTTTTGAAGCCGAAATCTTTTCATGAAAATTTTCAACTTTTTTGAAGCCGAAATCCTGTCATGAAAATTTTCAACTTTTTTGAAGCCGAAATCCTGTCATGAAAATTTTCAACTTTTTTGAAGCCGAAATCTTTTCATGAAAATTTTCAACTTTTTTGAAGCCGAAATCTTTTCATGAAAATTTTCAACTTTTTTGAAGCCGAAATCCTGTCATGAAAATTTTCAACTTTTTTGAAGCAGAAATCTTTTCATGAAAATGTTCAACTTTGTTGAAGCCAAAATCTTTTCATGAAAATTTTCAACTTTTTTGAAGCCGAAATCCTGTCATGAAAATTTTCAACTTTTTTGAAGCAGAAATCTTTTCATGAAAATCTTCAACTTTTTTGATGCCGAAATAGTTCATGAAAATTTTCAACTTTTTGAAACCAAAATCTTTTCATGAAAATTTTCAACTTTTTGAAACCGAAATCTTTTCATGAAAATTTTCAACTTTTTTGAAGCCGAAATTTTTTCATGAAAATGGTCAACTTTTTTGAAGCCGAAATGTTTTCATGAAAATTTTCAACATTTTGAAGCCGAAATCTTTTCATGAAAATTTTCAACTTTTTTGAAGCCGAAATCTTTTCATGAAAATGTTCAACTTTTTTGAAGCCGAAATCTTTTCATGAAAATCTTCGACTTTTTTGAAGCCAAAATAGTTCATGAAAGTTTTCAACCTTTTTGAAGCCGAAATACTTTATGAAAATTTCAACTTTTTTTCATGCCAAAATCCTGTTATGAAAATTTTCAACTTTTTTGAAGCAGAAATCTTTTCATGAAAATCTTCGACTTTTTTGAAGCTGAAATACTTCATGAAAGTTTTCAACTTTTTTGAAGCAGAAATCTTTTCATTGTTCAAGTTTTTTGAAGCCGAAATCTTTTCATGAAAATTTTCAACTTTTTTGAAGCAGAAATCTTTTCATGAAAATTTTCAACTTTTTTGAAGCCGAAATAGTTCATGAAAATTTTAGACTTTTTTTAAGCCGAAATACTTCATGAAAATTTTCAACTTTTTTGAAACCTAAATCCTTTCATGAAAATTTTCAATTTTTTTGATGCCGAAATAGTTCATGAAAATTTTCAACTTTTTTGAAGCCGAAATCTTTTCATGAAAATGTTCCATTTTTTTGAAGCCGAAATACTTCATGAAAATTTTCAACTTTTTTGAAGCCGAAATCTTTTCATGAAAATGGTAAACTTTTTTGAAGCCGAAATCTTTTCATGAAAATTTTCAACTTTTTTGAAGCCGAAATCCTGTCATGAAAATTTTCAACTTTTTTGAAGCCGAAATCCTGTCATGAAAATTTTCAACTTTTTTGAAGCCGAAATCTTTTCATGAAAATTTTCAACTTTTTTGAAGCCGAAATCTTTTCATGAAAATTTTCAACTTTTTTGAAGCCGAAATCCTGTCATGAAAATTTTCAACTTTTTTGAAGCAGAAATCTTTTCATGAAAATGTTCAACTTTGTTGAAGCCAAAATCTTTTCATGAAAATTTTCAACTTTTTTGAAGCCGAAATCCTGTCATGAAAATTTTCAACTTTTTTGAAGCAGAAATCTTTTCATGAAAATCTTCAACTTTTTTGATGCCGAAATAGTTCATGAAAATTTTCAACTTTTTGAAACCAAAATCTTTTCATGAAAATTTTCAACTTTTTTGGAGCCGAAATCTTTTCATGAAAATGGTCAACTTTTTTGAGGCCGAAATGTTTTCATGAAAATTTTCAACATTTTGAAGCCGAAATCTTTTCATGAAAATTTTCAACTTTTTTGAAGCCGAAATCTTTTCATGAAAATTTTCAACTTTTTGAAGCCGAAATCTTTTCATGAAAATTTTCAACTTTTTTGAAGCAAAAATCTTTTCATGAAAATCTTAGACTTTTTTGAAGCAGAAATCTTTTCATGAAAATGTTCAACTTTTTTGAAGCCGAAATCTTTTCATGAAAATGTTCAACTTTTTTGAAGCCGAAATACTTCATGAAAATTTTCAACTTTTTTTAAGTCGAAATCTTTTCATTTAAATTTTCAACTTTTTTGAAGCAGAAATATTTTCATGAAAATGTTCCATTTTTTTGAAGCCGAAATACTTCATGAAAATTTTCAACTTTTTTTAAGTCGAAATCTTTTCATGTAAATTTTCTACTTTTTTGAAGCAGAAATCTTTTCATGAAAATGTTCAACTTTTTTGAAGCCGAAATCTTTTCATGAAAATGGTCAACTTTTTGAAGCCGAAATCTTTTCATGAAAATTTTCAACTTTTTGAAGCCGAAATCTTTTCATGAAAATTTTCAACTTTTTTGAAGCAAAAATCTTTTCATGAAAATCTTAAACTTTTTTTAAGTCGAAATCTTTTCATGTAAATTTTCTACTTTTTTGAAGCAGAAATCTTTTCATGAAAATGTTCAACTTTTTTGAAGCCGAAATCTTTTCATGAAAATGGTCAACTTTTTGAAGCCGAAATCTTTTCATGAAAATTTTCAACTTTTTGAAGCCGAAATCTTTTCATGAAAATTTTCAACTTTTTTGAAGCAAAAATCTTTTCATGAAAATCTTAAACTTTTTTGAAGTCGAAATCTTTTCATGAAAATTTTCAACTTTTTTGAACCCGAAATCTTTTCATTAAAATGTTCAACTTTTTTGAAGCCGAAATCTTTTCATGAAAATGTTCCATTTTTTTGAAGCCGAAATACTTTATGAAAATGTTCAGCCTTTTTTGAAGCCGAAATCTTTTCATGAAAATGTTCAACTTTTTTGAAGCCAAAATCTTTTCATGAAAATTTTGAACTTTTTTGAACCCGAAATCCTGTCATGAAAATTTTCAACTTTTTTGAAGCAGAAATCTTTTCATGAAAATGTTCAACTTTTTTGAAGCCAAAATCTTTTCATGAAAATTTTCAACTTTTTTGAAGCCGAAATCCTGTCATGAAAATGTTCAACTTTTTTGAAGCCGAAATCCTGTCATGAAAATGTTCAACTTTTTTGAAGCCGAAATCTTTTCATGAAAATGGTCAACTTTATTGAAGCCGAAATGTTTTCATGAAAATTTTCAACATTTTGAAGCCGAAATCTTTTCATGAAACTTTTCAACTTTTTTGAAGCCGAAATCTTTTCATGAAAATTTTCAACTTTTTGAAGCCGAAATCTTTTCATGTAAATTTTCAACTTTTTTGAAAATGAAATCTTTTCATGAAAATTTTCAACTTTTTTGAAGCAGAAATCTTTTCATGAAAATCTTAGACTTTTTTGAAGTCGAAATCTTTTCATGTAAATTTTCAACTTTTTTGAAGCCGAGATCTTTTCATGAAAATTTTCAACTTTTTGAAACCGAAATCTTTTCATGAAAATTTTCAACTTTTTTGAAGCCGAAATTTTTTCATGAAAATGGTCAACTTTTTTGAAGCCGAAATGTTTTCATGAAAATTTTCAACATTTTGAAGCCGAAATCTTTTCATGAAAATTTTCAACTTTTTTGAAGCAGAAATCTTTTCATGAAAATGTTCAACTTTTTTGAAGCCGAAATAGTTCATGAAAGTTTTCAACCTTTTTGAAGCCGAAATACTTTATGAAAATTTCTACTTTTTTGAAAGCCAAAATCCTGTCATGAAAATTTTCAACTTTTTTGAAGCCGAAATCTTTTCATGAAAATCTTCGACTTTTTTGAAGCTGAAATACTTCATGAAAGTTTTCAACTTTTTTGAAGCAGAAATCTTTTCATGAAAATTTTCAACTTTTTTGAAGCAGAAATCTTTTCATGAAAATTTTCACCTTTTTTGAAGCCGATATCTTTTCATGAAAATTTTCAACTTTTTTGAAGCAGAAATCTTTTCATGAAAATCTTAGACTTTTTTGAAGTTGAAATCTTTTCATGTAAATTTTCAACTTTATTGAAGCAGAAATCTTTTCATGAAAATGTTCAACTTTTTTGAATCCGAAATCTTTTCATGAAAATGTTCCATTTTTTTGAAGCCGAAATACTTCATGAAAATTTTCAACTTTTTTGAAGCCGAAATCTTTTCATGAAAATGTTCAACTTTTTTGAAGCCGAGATCTTTTCATGAAAATTTTCAACTTTTTGAAACCGAAATCTTTTTATGAAAATTTTCAACTTTTTTGAAGCCGAAATTTTTTCATGAAAATGGTAAACTTTTTTGAAGCCGAAATGTTTTCATGAAAATTTTCAACATTTTGAAGCCGAAATCTTTTCATGAAAATTTTCAACTTTTTTGAAGCCGAAATCTTTTCATGAAAATGTTCAACTTTTTTGAAGCCGAAATCTTTTCATGAAAATCTTCGACTTTTTTGAAGCCGAAATAGTTCATGAAAGTTTTCAACCTTTTTGAAGCCGAAATACTTTATGAAAATTTCAACTTTTTTTCATGCCAAAATCCTGTTATGAAAATTTTCAACTTTTTTGAAGCAGAAATCTTTTCATGAAAATCTTCGACTTTTTTGAAGCTGAAATACTTCATGAAAGTTTTCAACTTTTTTGAAGCAGAAATCTTTTTATGAAAATTTTCAAATTTTTTGAAGCCGAAATCTTTTCATGAAAATGTTCAACTTTTTTGAAGCCGAAATCTTTTCATTGTTCAAGTTTTTTGAAGCCGAAATCTTTTCATGAAAATTTTCAACTTTTTTGAAGCAGAAATCTTTTCATGAAAATTTTCAACTTTTTTGAAGCCGAAATAGTTCATGAAAATTTTAGACTTTTTTTAAGCAGAAATCTTTTCATGAAAATCTTAGACTTTTTTGAAGCCGAAATACTTGATGAAAATATTCAACTTTTTTGAAGTCTAATTCTTTTCATGAAAATTTTCAACTTTTTTGAAGCCGAAATCTTTTCATGAAACTTTCAACTTTTTTGAAGCAGAAATCTTTTCATGAAAATATTCAACTTTTTTGAAACCTAAATCTTTTCATGAAAATTTTCAACTTTTTTGATGCCGAAATAGTTCATGAAAATTTTCAACTTTTTTGAAGCCGAAATCTTTTCATGAAACTTTCAACTTTTTTGAAGCAGAAATCTTTTCATGAAAATATTCAACTTTTTTGAAACCTAAATCTTTTCATGAAAATTTTCAACTTTTTTGATGCCGAAATAGTTCATGAAAATTTTCAACTTTTTGAAACCAAAATCATTTCATGAAAATGGTCAACTTTTTTGAAGCCGAAATCTTTTCATGACAATTTTCAACTTTTTGAAGCCGAAATCTTTTCATGAAAATTTTCAACTTTTTTGAAGCAGAAATCTTTTCATGAAAATTTTCAACTTTTTTGAAGCAGAAATCTTTTCATGAACATTTTCAACTTTTTTGAAGCCGAAATCTTTTCATGAAAACTTTCAACTTTTTTGAAGCAGAAATCTTTTCATGAAAATATTCAACTTTTTTGAAACCTAAATCTTTTCATGAAAATGGTCAACTTTTTTGAAGCCGAAATGTTTTCATGAAAATTTTCAACATTTTGAAGCCGAAATCTTTTCATGAAAATTTTCAACTTTTTTGAAGCAGAAATCTTTTCATGAAAATGTTCAACTTTTTTGAAGCCGAAATAGTTCATGAAAGTTTTCAACCTTTTTGAAGCCGAAATACTTTATGAAAATTTCTACTTTTTTGAAAGCCAAAATCCTGTCATGAAAATTTTCAACTTTTTTGAAGCCGAAATCTTTTCATGAAAATCTTCGACTTTTTTGAAGCTGAAATACTTCATGAAAGTTTTCAACTTTTTTGAAGCCGAAATCTTTTCATGAAAATTTTCAACTTTTTTGAAGCAGAAATCTTTTCATGAAAATTTTCAACTTTTTTGAAGCAGAAATCTTTTCATGAAAATTTTCAACTTTTTTGAAGCCGAAATAGTTCATGAAAATTTTAGACTTTTTTTAAGCCGAAATACTTCATGAAAATTTTCAACTTTTTTGAAACCTAAATCTTTTCATGAAAATTTTCAACTTTTTTGATGCCGAAATAGTTCATGAAAACTTTCAACTTTTTTGAACCCGAAGTCTTTTCATGAAAATTTTCAACTTTTTTGAAGCCGAAATCTTTTCATGAAAATGGTCAACTTTTTTGAAGCCGAAATCTTTTCATGAAAATTTTCAACTTTTTTGAAGCAGAAATCTTTTCATGAAAATGTTCAACTTTTTTGAAGCTGAAATCTTTTCATGAAAATTTTCAACTTTTTGAAACCAAAATCTTTTCATGTAATTTTTCAACTTTTTTGAAGCAGAAATCTTGTCATGAAAATGTTCACCTTTTTTGAAGCCGAAATCTTTTCATGAAAATTTTCAACTTTTTTGAAGCCAAAATCCTGTCATGAAAATTTTCAACTTTTTTGAAGCAGAAATCTTTTCATGAAAATCTTCGACTTTTTTGAAGTCTAAATACTTGATGATAATTTTCAACTTTGTTGAAACAGAAATCTTTTCATGAAAATGTTCAACTTTTTTGAAGCCGAAATCTTTTCATGAAAATTTTCAACTTTTTTGAAGCAGAAATCTTTTCATGAAAATTTTCAACTTTTATAAGCCGAAATCTTTTCATGAAAATTTTAGACTTTTTTGAAGCCGAAATACTTCATGAAAATTTTCAACTTTTTTTAAACCTAAATCTTTTCATTAAAATTTTCAACTTTTTTGATGCCGAAATAGTTCATGAAAGTTTTGAACTTTTTTGAACCCGAAATCTTTTCATGAAAATTTGCAACTTTTTCGAAGCCGAAATCTTTTCATGAAAATGTTCCATTTTTTTGAAGCCAAAATACTTCATGAAAATTTTCAACTTTTTGAAACCTAAATCTTTTCATGAATATCTTAGACTTTTTTGAAGTCGAAATCTTTTCATGAAAATGTTCAACTTTTTGAAGCCGAAATCTTTTCATGAAAATTTACAACTTTTTTAAAGCAGAAATCTTTTCATGAAAATCTTCGACTTTTTTGAAGCTGAAATACTTCATGAAAGTTTTCAACCTTTTTGAAGCCGAAATACTTCATGAAAATTTTTACCTTTTTTAAAGCTAATATCCTGTCATGAAAATTTTCAACTTTTTTGAAGCAGAAATCATTTCATGAAAATCTTGAACTTTTTTGAAGCCGAAATCTTTTCATGAAAATGTTCAACTTTTTTGAAGCCGAAATCTTTTCATGAAAATCTTCGACTTTTTTGAAGTCGAAATAGTTCATGAAAGTTTTCAACCTTTTTGAAGCCAAAATCCTGTCATGAAAATTTTCAACTTTTTTGAAGCAGAAATCTTTTCATGAAAATTTTCAACTTTTTGAAACCGAAATCTTTTCATGAAAATTTTCAACTTTTTAAGCCGAAATCTTTTCATGAAAATTTTCATCTTTTTTGAAGCATAAATCTTTTCATGAAAATTTTAGACTTTTTTGCAGCCGAAATACTTCATGAAAATTTTCAACTTTTTTGAAGCCGAAACCTTTTTATGAAAATCTTCGACTTTTTTGAAGTCGAAATAGTTCATGAAAGTTTTCAACCTTTTTGAAGCTGAAATCTTTTCATGAAAATTTTCAACCTTTTTGAAGCTGAAATCTTTTCATGAAAATTTTCAACTTTTTGAAACCAAAATCTTTTCATGAAAATTTTCAACTTTTTTGAAGCCGAAATCTTTTCATGAAAATTTTCAACTTTTTTGATGCCGAAATAATTTATGAAAATTTTCAACTTTTTTGAAGCCGAAATCTTTTCATGAAAATTTTCAACTTTTATGAAGCAGAAATCTTTTCATGAAAATCTTCGACTTTTTTGAAGCCGAAATAGTTCATGAAAATTTCTACTTTTTTTAAAGCCAAAATCCTGTCATGAATATTTTCAACTTTTTTGAAGCACAAATCTTTTCATGAAAATCTTCGACTTTTTTGAAGCTGAAATACTTCATGAATGTTTTCAACTTTTTTGAAGCCGAAATCTTTTCATGAAAATGTTCCATTTTTTTGAAGCCGAAATACTTCATGAAAATTTTCAACTTTTTTGAAGCCGAAGTCTTTTCATGTAAATGTTCAACTTTTTTGAAGCCGAAATCTTTTCATGAAAATGTTCAACTTTTTTGAAGCCGAAATCTTTTCATGAAAATGTTCCATTTTTTTGAAGCCGAAAAACTTCATGAAAATTTTCAACTTTTTTGAAGTCGAAATCTTTTCATGTAAATGTTCAACTTTTTTGAAGCCGAAATCTTTTCATGAAAATGTTCCATTTTTTTGAAGCCGAAAAACTTCATGAAAATTTTCAACTTTTTTGAATCAGAAATCTTTTCATGAAAATTTTCAACTTTTTTGAAGCCGAAATCTTTTCATGAAAATGTTCAACTTTTTTGAAGCCAAAATCCTGTCATGAAAATTTTAGACTTTTTTGAAGCAGAAATCTTTTCATGAAAATCTTCGACTTTTTTGAAGCCGAAATACTTGATGAAAATATTCAACTTTTTTGAAGTCTAAATCTTTTCATTAAAATCTTCGACTTTTTTGAAGTCGAAATAGTTCATGAAAATTTTCAACTTTTTTGAAGCCGAAATCTTTTCATGAAAATGTTCCACTTTTTTGAAGCAGAAATCTTTTCATGAAAATCTTCGACATTTTTGCAGCCGAAATACTTCTTGAAAGTTTTCAACCTTTTTGAAGCTGAAATCTTTTCATGAAAATTTTCAACTTTTTGAAACCAAAATCTTTTAATGAAAATTTTCAAATTTTTGAAGCCGAAATCTTTTCATGAAAATTTTCAACTTTTTTCAAGCCGAAATCTTTTCATGAAAATGGTCAACTTTTTTGAAGCCGAAATCTTTTCATGAAAATGGTCAACTTTTTTGAAGCCGAAATCTTTTCATGAAAATGGTCAACTTTTTTGAAGCCGAAATCTTTTCATGAAAATTTTCAACTTTTTGATGCCGAAATCTTTTCATGAAAATTTTCAACTTTTTTGAAGCCGAAATCTTTTCATGAAAATGTTCAACTTTTTTGAAGCCGAAATCTTTTCATGAAAATTTTCAACTTTTTGAAACCGAAATCTTTTTATGAAAATGGTCAACTTTTTTGAAGCCGAAATCTTTTCATGAAAATTTTAGACTTTTTTGAAGCAGAAATCTTTTCATGAAAATCTTAGACTTTTTTGAAGTCGAAATCTTTTCATGTAAATTTTCAACTTTTTTGAAGCAGAAATCTTTTCATGAAAATGTTCAACTTTTTTGAAGCCGAAATCTTTTCATGAAAATGTTCCATTTTTTTGAAGCCGAAATACTTCATGAAAATTTTCAACTTTTTTGAAGCCGAAATCTTTTCATGAAAATTTTCAACTTTTTGAAACCGAAATCTTTTTATGAAAATGGTCAACTTTTTTGAAGCCGAAATCTTTTCATGAAAATTTTAGACTTTTTTGAAGCAGAAATCTTTTCATGAAAATGTTCAACTTTTTTGAAGCAGAAATCTTTTCATGAAAATCTTCGACTTTTTTGCAGCCGAAATACTTCATGAAAATGTTCAACTTTTTTGAAGCCGAAATCTTTTCATGAAAATTTTCAACTTTTTGAAACCGAAATCTTTTCATGAAAATTTTCAACTTTTTTGAAGCCGAAATCTTTTCATGAAAATGGTCAACTTTTTTAAGCCGAAATCTTTTCATGAAAATGTTCAACTTTTTGAAGCCGAAATCTTTTCATGAAAATTTTCAACTTTTTTGAAGCAGAAATCTTTTCATGAAAATCTTAGACTTTTTTGAAGTCGAAATCTTTTCATGTAAATTTTCAACTTTTTTGAAGCCGAAATCTTTTCATGAAAATGGTTAACTTTTTTTGAAGCCGAAATCTTTTCATGAAAATTTTCAACTTTTTGAAGCCGAAATCTTTTCATGAAAATTTTCAACTTTTTTGAAGCCGAAAACTTTTCATGAAAATCTTCGACTTTTTTGAAGTCGAAATAGTTCATGAAAGTTTTCAACCTTTTTGAAGCTGAAATCTTTTCATGAAAATTTTCAACTTTTTGAAACCAAAATCTTTTCATGAAAATTTTCAACTTTTTTGAAGCAGAAATCTTTTCATGAAAATGTTCAACTTTTTTGAAGCCGAAATCTTTTCATGAAAATGTTCCATTTTTTTGAAGCCGAAATAGTTCATGAAAATTTTCAACTTTTTTGAAGCCGACATCTTTTCATGAAAATGTTCAACTTTTTGAAACCGAAATCTTTTTATGAAAATGGTCATCTTTTTTGAAGCCGAAATCTTTTCATGAAAATTTTCAACTTTTTTGAAGCAGAAATCTTTTCATGAAAATGTTCAACTTTTTTGAAGCAGAAATCTTTTCATGAAAATCTTCGACTTTTTTGAAGCCGAAATACTTCATGAAAATGTTCAACTTTTTTGAAGTCGAAATAGTTCATGAAAGTTTTTAACCTTTTTGAAGCTGAAATCTTTTCATGAAAATTTTCAACTTTTTGAAGTAGAAATCTTTTCATGAAAATTTTCAACTTTTTTGAAGCCGAAATACTTCATGAAAGTTTTTGACTTTTTTGAAGCCGAAATCTTTTAATGTGAATTTTCAACTTTTTTCAAGCCGAAATCTTTTCATGAAAATTTTAAACTTTTTTGAAGCAGAAATCTTTTCATAAAAAATGTTCAACTTTTTTGAAGCAGAAATCTTTTCATGAAAATCTTCGACTTTTTTGCAGCCGAAATACTTCATGAAAATGTTCAACTTTTTTGAAGCCGAAATCTTTTCATGAAAATCTTCGACTTTTTTGAAGTCGAAATAGTTCATGAAAGTTTTCAACCTTTTTGAAGCTGAAATCTTTTCATGAAAATTTTCAACTTTTTGAAACCAAAATCTTTTCATGAAAATTTTCAACTTTTTGAAGTAGAAATCTTTTCATGAAAATTTTCAACTTTTTTGAAGCCGAAATACTTCATGAAAGTTTTTGACTTTTTTGAAGCCGAAATCTTTTAATGTGAATTTTCAACTTTTTTCAAGCCGAAATCGTTTCATGAAAATTTTCAACTTTTTTGAAGCAGAAATCTTTTCATAAAAAATGTTCAAGTTTTTTGAAGCAGAAATCTTTTCATGAAAATTTTCAACTTTTTGAAACCAAAATCTTTTCATGAAAATTTTCAACTTTTTTGAAGCCGAAATCTTTTCATGAAAATGTTCAACTTTTTTGAAGCCGAAATCTTTTCATGAAAATGTTCCATTTTTTTGAAGCCGAAATACTTCATGAAAATTTTCAACTTTTTTGAAGCCGACATCTTTTCATGAAAATGTTCAACTTTTTGAAACCGAAATCTTTTTATGAAAATGGTCATCTTTTTTGAAGCAGAAATCTTTTCATGAAAATCTTCGACTTTTTTGAAGCCGAAATACTTCATGAAAATGTTCAACTTTTTTGAAGCAGAAATCTTTTCATGAAAATCTTCGACTTTTTTGAAGCCGAAATACTTCATGAAAATGTTCAACTTTTTTGAAGCCGAAAACTTTTCATGAAAATCTTCGACTTTTTTGAAGTCTAAATAGTTCATGAAAGTTTTCAACCTTTTTGAAGCTGAAATCTTTTCATGAAAATTTTCAACTTTTTGAAACCAAAATCTTTTCATGAAAATGTTCAACTTTTTGAAGTAGAAATCTTTTCATGAAAATGTTCAACTTTTTTGAAGCCGAAATCTTTTCATGAAAATCTTCGACTTTTTTGAAGTCGAAATAGTTCATGAAAGTTTTCAACCTTTTTGAAGCTGAAATCTTTTCATGAAAATTTTCAACTTTTTGAAACCAAAATCTTTTCATGAAAATTTTCAACTTTTTGAAGTAGAAATCTTTTCATGAAAATTTTCAACTTTTTTGAAGCCGAAATACTTCATGAAAGTTTTTGACTTTTTTGAAGCCGAAATCTTTTAATGTGAATTTTCAACTTTTTTCAAGCCGAAATCGTTTCATGAAAATTTTCAACTTTTTTGAAGCAGAAATCTTTTCATAAAAAATGTTCAAGTTTTTTGAAGCAGAAATCTTTTCATGAAAATTTTCAACTTTTTGAAACCAAAATCTTTTCATGAAAATTTTCAACTTTTTTGAAGCCGAAATCTTTTCATGAAAATGTTCCATTTTTTTGAAGCCGAAATACTTCATGAAAATTTTCAACTTTTTTGAAGCCGACATCTTTTCATGAAAATGTTCAACTTTTTGAAACCGAAATCTTTTTATGAAAATGGTCATCTTTTTTGAAGCAGAAATCTTTTCATGAAAATCTTCGACTTTTTTGAAGCCGAAATACTTCATGAAAATGTTCAACTTTTTTGAAGCAGAAATCTTTTCATGAAAATCTTCGACTTTTTTGAAGCCGAAATACTTCATGAAAATGTTCAACTTTTTTGAAGCCGAAAACTTTTCATGAAAATCTTCGACTTTTTTGAAGTCTAAATAGTTCATGAAAGTTTTCAACCTTTTTGAAGCTGAAATCTTTTCAAGAAAATTTTCAACTTTTTGAAACCAAAATCTTTTCATGAAAATTTTCAACTTTTTGAAGTAGAAATCTTTTCATGAAAATTTTCAACTTTTTTGAAGCCGAAATCTTTTAATGTGAATTTTCAACTTTTTTCAAGCCGAAATACTTCATGAAAATGTTCAACTTTTTTGAAGCCGAAATCTTTTCATGAAAATTTTAAACTTTTTTGAAGCCGAAATCTTTTCATAAAAAATGTTCAACTTTTTTGAAGCAGAAATCTTTTCATGAAAATCTTCGACTTTTTTGCAGCCGAAATACTTCATGAAAATGTTCAACTTTTTTGAAGCCGAAATCTTTTCATGAAAATCTTCGACTTTTTTGAAGTCGAAATAGTTCATGAAAGTTTTCAACCTTTTTGAAGCTGAAATCTTTTCATGAAAATTTTCAACTTTTTGAAACCAAAATCTTTTCATGAAAATGTTCCATTTTTTTGAAAACGAAATCTTTTCATGAAAAATGTTCAACTTTTTTGAAGCCGAGATCTTTTCATGAAAATTATCAACTTTTTGAAACCGAAATCTTTTCATGTAAATTTTCAACTTTTTTGAAGCAGAAATCTTTTCATGAAAATTTTAGACTTTTTTGCAGCCGAAATACTTCATGAAAATGTTCAACTTTTTTGAAGCCGAAAACTTTTCATGAAAATCTTCGACTTTTTTGAAGTCGAAATAGTTCATGAAAGTTTTCAACCTTTTTGAAGCTGAAATCTTTTCATGAAAATTTTCAACTTTTTGAAACCAAAATCTTTTCATGAAAATTTTCAACTTTTTTGAAGCCGAAATCTTTTCATGAAAATTTTCAACTTTTTGAAACCGAAATCTTTTCATGAAAATTTTCAACTTTTTTGAAGCCGAAATCTTTTCATGAAAGTTTTCAACTTTTTCAAACCGAAATCTTTTCATGAAAATTTTCAACTTTTTTGAAGCTTAAATCTTTTCATGAAAATGGTCAACTTTTTTGAAGCCGAAATCTTTTCATGAAAATGGTCAACTTTTTTGAAGCCGAAATCTTTTCATGAAAATCTTAGACTTTTTTGAAGTCGAAATCTTTTCATATAAATTTTCAACTTTTTTGAAGCAGAAATCTTTTCATGAGAAGACGTGCCGAGAAGACGATCAAACTTGACTATCTAGAGGACGTAAAAGTAGTAACAAGGTTTCCGTAGGTGAACCTGCGGAAGGATCATTACCGGTTTGAGATCCCCGCACCGAGGGGCCACGCGGCCTCGGGTGCGGGGATCTCAAACCGGTAATGATCCTTCCGCAGGTTCACCTACGGAAATGCTCTTGTTGTTTTTCTTGCTGGGCGCTTTCTTAATCGGGATTACAGGACAGGCCGGTGCTCTGTTGGTCTTTGTTTTAGGAGTTTTGGTAACCTTACCAAATTGGTAACATTTGAGACAAATGTTTTCCTGACATATCCGCCGCCAGCACCAAGGGGCCACGCGGCCTCGGGTGCGGGGATCTCAAACCGGTAATGATCCTTCCGCAGGTTCACCTACGGAAACCTTGTTACGACTTTTACTTCCTCTAGATAGTCAAGTTTGGCTGAATTTTTGGACATGTGAATATGTCTCTATATGATGAAAGAAAAGCATATGATGAAAAAAATGAAAAAGCTTACAGCACCTGGTATTCCCAGGCGGTCTCCCATCCAAGTACTAACCAGGCCCGACCCTGCTTAGCTTCCGAGATCGGACGAGATCGGGCGTGTTCAGGGTGGAATGGCCGTAAGCCATTATGTTGTGCAGAAAGGGGCCTTTTAAAGATCTCATGCCCTCGGCCATAATGTGGGGGAGCAAATGCTCCCCCACATTATTGATTCTGGCTGAATTTTTGGACATGTGAATATGTCTCTATATGATGAAAGAAAAGCATATGATGAAAAAAATGAAAAAGCTTACAGCACCTGGTATTCCCAGGCGGTCTCCCATCCAAGTACTAACCAGGCCCGACCCTGCTTAGCTTCCGAGATCGGGCCTGTTCAGGGTGGTATGGCCGTAAGCCATTATTGTGTGCAGAAAGGGGCCTTTTAAAGATCTCATGCCCTCGGCCATAATGTGGGGGAGCAAATGCTCCCCCACATTATTGATTCTGGATGAATTTTTGGACATGTGAATATGTCTCTATATGATGAAAGAAAAGCATATGATGAAAAAAATGTAAAAGCAAATGCTCCCCCACATTATTGATTCTGGCTGAATTTTTGGACATGTGAATATGTCTCTATATGATGAAAGAAAAGCATATGATCAAAAAAATGAAAAAGCTTACAGCACCTGGTATTCCCAGGCGGTCTCCCATCCAAGTACTAACCAGGCCCGACCCTGCTTAGCTTCCGAGATCGGACGAGATCGGACGTGTTTTTTTTTTTTTATCTTTTATTATCAAAAGTACAAAAACATTTATATTATTTACACATCATTTACAAGAAATACAATACCAAAACATACACCATATAAATCAAACCTCCCCTCAGAGGCAAGCGCTTGCCAAAGAAAACAAAATAAAGCAAACAAAATCAAAACCTCCCCTGATTCCAAAACACTTAAAAACTCTCTTGAGTTCTTCCCTCAAAGTAAACAACCCCCGAAAACAAACCCCAAAGCAAACAAAATCCCCTTGAGAGCTCTCAACCTCCCCTGCAAACCAAAAGGCCCTCAAATCAAACCACCCATTTTTCCCCATGACCAACGAAAAACCGTAACAGAAACAAAATAAATTATACGTCCCACACAATGCCCTCTTCATTTACCCCACACACTTTCGCCCCTTCCACAAACATTCTCACAAACTCACTCTCATTCGCAACGTGCAACAATTTTAGGTGTGCTCTCCATTCATTCGAAAACATTCTCCACACATTCATTCTCTTGTTTTCGTACAATGCAAAATTCCTTCTGTTAAAAACCGCTTTGCGTGCAAAGGCTAAAATCATATTCATAACGTTGTGGTTTTTTTGTTTCGTTCCCACCCCCAACAGCACCGACAATTCCCACCCCCTTTCATTCCAACACTCATTCTCACTACATTTCCCCAACATTTCCCTTATTTTTCCCCAAAACACGCCCAATTCCCCACATGTCACAAACAAATGCACCAAATCCTCATCCACACTTTCACATACACAACACTTTCTTTCATACCTCTCCTTGTGGATTTGATGCAGGACGATGCAGGTGAAGATCCTCCTGTGCCTCAGTTTGAAATCTAAGTCAAATATTGCATGCGGTGTGTGCGGTATGTTAATGTTTTTCCATATCATGTTGCTTGTTATGTCTGGGTATGTGTCTGTCCATTTAACTTCAGATGTGGGTTTCTGTATTCTATGTGTGATTGCGCATCTATACCAAATTTTTGTGGTGACATCAGTAATGTTGTGCTTCTTCTCCCCTAGGCACAGGGAGATCCCCACCGCATCGTCCCGCATCGCTCCCTCCTTCTCCTTGATTAGTTTTTCCCATTCGCTCGACAAAGACAATTTTACATTTTCAAACACTCTCTCAATCACATCCTTTCTGCACACATACCCCTTGTTTTTTAACCCCACCAACACCATTTGTACATCAAACTCCCCCTCATCGTTCACTAAATCCCCTATTCTAATGTATCCCGCTTTCTCCATTGCCTCGCACTTGATTGCCCTCTCCCCATTTTTAAAATACGGGCTTGAGAGGAAGGGCAGCCGCAGCACTGACCCTCTCGTTCCGCATTCCGGTACAGTCCAGGCTGAAACCTGATACCACGCATTGAGTACTTCCTGGAAAAACCGTGGCAAGTGTTTAAATGCGTCCGGGTTATTTATCTGGTGCAGGTTGTCCTCGTTGTGGAGTCCAAAACTGCACAGATGTTGTTTGAAATGATTTTTCCAACCTACGCTCCGGCTCTGGTCCTTAAATTTGCCTATCAATTTGGCTCTTAGTGCTACTTTTTTTGTCAGTAAGTCAATCAAAGCTAACCCACCCTGATCTTTAGCCCCTATTATTGTTTTGTGAGCTATACTCGCTGCTTTGTTTCTCCAAATAAAGTCCCTAATGATCTTTGAGATCTCCGCGAAGGCCCAGTCCGGGAGCGCGCAAGTACTCAGCGCATGATTCACTTTGGACAACACGAGAGCATTTGTTACGGCTACCCTTCCTCTCAGCAATAGGCCCCTTGCCCTCCACAAATTCAAAGTTTTCTTAATTTTACCCACCACCTCTTTCCATGTTTCGTCATCACATTCATTCTCGTTTTTCCCCACACTCACTCCCAGCACTTTTCTTCTCTCCCCCACCGTTTTAAATCCCCACCTATTAGCGTAATTTGATTCCCTTCCCAGTAGCATAATTTCAGACTTATTTTCGTTTACTTTTGCCCCCGATGCCCTTTCATAGGTTTGCACGTGTTTCAGTATTAGTTCTATATCCTCCTCTCTTTTCACCATTATATTCACGTCATCCGCATATTGGATTATTTTAACATTTTCCTCCCCTATTCCTTCAATGCTCCCGTCTTCCGATATCAGCGCTGCCAGCGGCTCTGCCACCAAGCTATACAGCAGCGCTGACATCGGACACCCCTGTCTTACTGATCTTGTGATCTTAAATGCATCAGTTAAAGCCCCGTTACATTTTATCTTACTTTCCGCCCCTTTGTACAACACATTTATCCACTCTCGCATTCTCTCCCCGAACCCAAACTTCTCCAAAACCCTCCCCATGAACCCATGATCCACTCTGTCAAATGCCTTACTTAAATCAATCCCTAACCAGTAGCATAATTTCAGACTTATTTTCGTTTACTTTTGCCCCCGATGCCCTTTCATAGGTTTGCACGTGTTTCAGTATTAGTTCTATATCCTCCTCTCTTTTCACCATTATATTCACGTCATCCGCGTATTGGATTATTTTAACATTTTCCTCCCCTATTCCTTTAATGCTCCCGTCTTCCGATATCAGCGCTGCCAGCGGCTCTGCCACCAAGCTATACAGCAGCGCTGACATCGGACACCCCTGTCTTACTGATCTTGTGATCTTAAATGCATCAGTTAAAGCCCCGTTACATTTTATCTTACTTTCCGCCCCTTTGTACAACACATTTATCCACTCTCGCATTCTCTCCCCGAACCCAAACTTCTCCAAAACCCTCCCCATGAACCCATGATCCACTCTGTCAAATGCCTTACTTAAATCAATCCCTAACCATATCCCCCCCTCCCTTTCCATGTCCCTGACCGTCTGTTTTATTGAAATGATTGAGTCTGCTATGTCCCTGTTTGGTATGCTGTATGACTGTGTTTGCTCTATGATAGTTCCTATTACTTCCCTGATTCTATTGGCTATTGTTTTTGCTATGATTTTGTAATCTGTGTTTAGTAAACTGATTGGTCTGTAGTTGTCCAGATTTTTATTGTCCCCCTTGTTTTTGTAGAAAATAGTAACCACCCCCTCCCCCAAGCTTTTCGGTATGCATTTGACTCTCTCAATATATTTACTTAGTTTGCCTAGTATGGGTACTAGCTGTTCTTTGAAAGCTAAATAAAATTCAGCAGTTAGGCCATCGCTACCAGGACTTTTGTTTCTGTTTAAACCCTCTAGAGCGCTTTTGATTTCTCCGTCCGTAAACTCACTTTCACACCATATTTTATCCTCGTCGCTAAGTTCCTTCTTTAAGGCACCCACAGCTCTGTCCGCGCTCGCACCATCACACTCCTGTCTCGTGAACAGGCTTTCATAGTAGCCTTTGACCGTTTTTAATATTTCAGTTTTATCCGTCACCCTTTCCCCTGCTGCGTTCACTAATTCGTTTATTTCTGTTTTTATTTGCTTTTGTTTCTCCAGACCCAGGAAAAAGGCTGTGCTCCTTTCCCCTTCATACAAATATTGTATTTTGCTCCTAATCGCTGCGCCCCTACATTTTTTTAGTTCGAACGCTTTTAACTGCTCTTTTAAGCGTATGTATTTTTCTGCGCAAGCATTATCTGCACTGTCGAGCAATGTTATTTCCTCACTTAGTTGTTTTCTTAGATTCTCTTCCATTTGATTTTCTCTCCACTTTTTCTCCTTACTATAGTTAATGCACTTTTTTTTGATTCTGACTTTTACCCCATCCCACCACACCATTCATATCTTCATTCTCCCCCCACTCATATCCCACATCATTCAAGAATTTTTTCATGCTTTTCACAAACGCATCATCTTCTAGCAGACTTCCGTTAAAGCACCATATCCCTCCTTTACGTGAATCAGTTTCTTTTCCAAATGTGATTGTCATTCCTGCGTGATCGCTCCACGTATTGGTTTTATACTCAGCGCTTTTTACCCACTTCACCACCTCACATGTCACCAGGGAGAGGTCTATTCTTGATTGTTTCAGTCTGTTTAGCACGATTTGCCTTCTAGAGTAAGCCCTTTCCCATGGGTGCAGCAATCTCCATATGTCTAAGCACTGCTTGGTTATTATTAGGTCTTTCAGTGCCCCTCTGCTTACATCCCCCTTGAACACATTATTTTTTGATACGTCTGTTGGCGTCATTGCCACATTGAAGTCGCCGATTATCACGCAGTTTCCTTCCCACCATTTGCTTATTTCTATAAAAAACGTTTTCCTTTCTTTTTCTCCGTTCGGCGCATATATATTTATAATTCTTAAATTTTTTGTTTCGTACATACAGTCTATAACTATAACTCTCCCCTCTTTATCCCCGTACACCAAATTAACCCCTGTTACCCGATCCGTTTTGATTAGAACCGCCACTCCTCTCGCCCTTGGCGTACCATTGGAGCTAAAGATTTGGCCCACAAAGTCTTTTTTAATGTCTTCTACCAGGGAATCATCCCACCTGGTCTCCTGCACACACAGGATGTCATTTTGCCAGGAAAGCATGGATTGTCTCTTTTCCTTGCTTCGTAGTCCATTGGCGTTGATAGAAAATAAAATTAAGGCCATTATCAAAAAGGAAAAAAAAGAAAAACAAACGGATTTACCAGGGTTATTTCCAGCCATTATTTGTCTTTACTTTTTAATTTTTTAGCCAACTTCTTTCGTTGCCCCAAACTCAGTCTTTTTTGCGCGCTTGCCAGTTCACTAACATCCATTTCGCTGTCCGTTTCGTTTGGACTGGCGCTTTTAGTGAGGTTGTTTGCCCTGATTTTACTCCCTCCCGCCTGCCCCGGCACCCTCTCAGGCACCTCCCTCCCCTTTGTGCTCATGCTTACCCCTGGTTCTCCGTCCGATCTGTCTCCCTTTTTCGCTTTCTTGCTCGTTTTCCGCTGCTTCTGTTGTCCCCCTCCTCCAGCCTGCTCCGGCGTCTCCAACTCGTTCTCTGCCACCTGCTCTCCTCCGCTCTCTCCGCTCTGCTCCATTTCTCCTCCGCTGCCCTCCTCCTCTCCGGTCTCCTCCTTGCTTTTTCCAGTCACCTCCTCCTCTCCTTCTGCCGCGTCCTTGTACACCTCCTCCTCCGCCTCATTCCTGCTCTCCTTTTCATTTTCACACTCGCAGTCATTTTCTCTTTTTCCACAGTTTTTACATTTTGCCAGGTTCGCGCTGCACTCACGTGCAAAGTGTCCCTGCACCCCACATTTGTGGCACATGAACTCCGGGCACTCTCGCAGGATGTGTCCCGGCTGGATACACATCCTGCACACTTTTTGCTGTCTGTCATGAATGACTCTGAAGAATTCGCTCCCCATCACTGTATTGAATTTTGTGGAGTACGGTAGCGACTGTACCTGGTCGTTGAACCGGACCCGGACAAACCTTGTTCCGTCGGCTATTGTTGTCCCTGGCCACATTCTTCTTTTAATCGGAGATGTGGGGTTCACTCCCCAGCCCGTCAGCTTCCACACGATTTCTTCATCCGTGATGTAGGCCGGCAGGTTCAGAAAGGACACCACCAGCTCGTCATTGTTTAGTTCTCTGGCTACAACTCTTGTCTCTCCAATTTTGAAGCCGTCCAGCAGCCTTTCTTTTCCCTTGATGTTGCTCACTGTTACTTCCAGTTTTTCCGGCCCCACGGTTCTGCACGCCAGCAGGCCCCCGCAGATCATTTTTAAATTGTTCATCACCTGCTGTAGAGGCACTTTTTCCCCCACCATTTCAATGTTTAGTGTCAGTTTTTTTTCGTAGGCCACTTTTGCCTCTCTTGTCTCAGCTCCCTCTGCACCTCTCACACTCTGCACACCAATCAGTCCTTGATTGTCCGCAGCTGGGGCAATCAGCTCACTGCTCCTCTCTCTTCCTCTCTCTCCGTTGTCCATACCATTCCTAGTTTCGTTTGCCATGTTTATCAGTCCTTTTTGTCCGTCGTCCTTTTCGTTGTCGTTTAATCCGTTCCGTTGTTTCAATGCCGTGTTTGTCTGTCCTTTTTCTTGTCCATTATCCATTTCTTTTTCCTTTTCTCCGGTCCGTTGTCCTGTCATCTTTGTAATCCGTCCGTGTGTGTTTGCTAGCGGCCCGCTAGCAAACATTTAAGAAATCAAAGGTCTTCCCAAAAAAAGGGGTAAACAGGTAAGAAAAAAGCAAAAAAGAAAAGCACACTGCTGGGGGACGTTCACTCAAGATCTGAGGACTTTAAACAAAACAAGGCATATATAACAAAAATGAAAAATAAGGACTCCTGCTCTCTCTGGCACGTCTGCTCTCTCCGGGCTCCACTCTGTCTCTGCCGTAAACGGGGCGTGTTCAGGGTGGTATGGCCGTAAGCCATTATTGTGTGCAGAAAGGGGCCTTTTAAAGATCTCATGCCCTCGGCCATAATGTGGGGGAGCAAATGCTCCCCCACATTATTGATTCTGGCTGAATTTTTGGACATGTGAATATGTCTCTATATGATGAAAGAAAAGCATATGATGAAAAAAATGAAAAAGCTTACAGCACCTGGTATTCCCAGGCGGTCTCCCATCCAAGTACTAACCAGGCCCGACCCTGCTTAGCTTCCGAGATCGGACGAGATCGGGCGTGTTCAGGGTGGTATGGCCGTAAGCCATTATTGTGTGCAGAAAGGGGCCTTTTAAAGATCTCATGCCCTCGGCCATAATGTGGGGGAGCAAATGCTCCCCCACATTATTGATTCTGGCTGAATTTTTGGACAAAGTTGAAAATTTACATGAAAAGATTTCGAAATAAAAAAAGTTGAAAATTTTCATGAAGTATTTCGGCTTCAAAAAGTTGAAAATTTTCATGAAAAGATTTCATTTTCAAAAAAGTTGAAAATTTACATGAAAAGATTTCGACTTCAAAAATGTCTAAGATTTTCTTGAAAAGATTTCTGCTTCAAAAAAGTTGAAAATTTTCATGAAAAGATTTCGGCTTCAAAAAGTTGAAAATTTTCATGAAAAGATTTCGGCTTCAAAAAAGTTGAAAATTTTCATGAAAAGATTTCGGCTTCAAAATGTTGAAAATTTTCATGAAAACATTTCGGCTTCAAAAAAGTTGACCATTTTCATGAAAAGATTTCGGCTTCAAAAAAGTTGACCATTTTCATGAAATGATTTTGGTTTCAAAAAGTTGAAAATTTTCATGAACTATTTCGGCATCAAAAAAGTTGAAGATTTTCATGAAAAGATTTCGGCTTCGAAAAAGTTGCAAATTTTCATGAAAAGATTTCGGGTTCAAAAAAGTTCAAAACTTTCATGAACTATTTCGGCATCAAAAAAGTTGAAAATTTTCATGAAAAGATTTCGGCTTCAAAAAAGTTGAACATTTTAATGAAAAGATTTCGGGTTCAAAAAAGTTGAAAATTTACATGAAAAGATTTCGACTTCAAAAAAGTTGAAAATTGTCATGAAAAGATTTCGGCTTCAAAAAAGTTGACCATTTTCATGAAAAGATTTCGGCTTCAAAAAAGTTAAAAATTTTCATGAAAAGATTTCGACTTCAAAAAAGTTTAAGATTTTCATGAAAAGATTTTTGCTTCAAAAAAGTTGAAAATTTTCATGAAAAGATTTCGGCTTCAAAAATTTGAAAATTTTCATGAAAAGATTTCGGCTTCAAAAAGTTGACCATTTTCATGAAAAGATTTCGGCTTCAAAAAAGTTGAACATTTTCATGAAAAGATTTCTGCTTCAAAAAAGTAGAAAATTTACATGAAAAGATTTCGAAATAAAAAAAGTTGAAAATTTTCATGAAGTATTTCGGCTTCAAAAAAATGGAACATTTTCATGGAAATATTTCGACTTCAAAAAAGTTGAACATTTTCATGGAAAGATTTCTGCTTCAAAAAAGTTGAAACTTTAAATGAAAAGATTTCGACTTAAAAAAAGTTGAAAATTTTCATGAAGTATTTCGGCTTCAAAAAAATGGAACATTTTCATGAAAAGATTTCGGCTTCAAAAAAGTTGAACATTTTCATGAAAAGATTTCTGCTTCAAAAAAGTTGAAAATTTAAATGAAAAGATTTCTGCTTCAAAAAAGTCTAAGATTTTCATGAAAAGATTTCTGCTTCAAAAAAGTTGAAAATTTTCATGAAAAGATTTCGGCTTCAAAAAAGTTGAAAATTTTCATGAAGTATTTCGGCTTCAAAAAAGTTGAACATTTTCATGAAAAGATTTCGGCTTCAAAAAAGTTGAACATTTTCATGAAAAGATTTCTGCTCCAAAAAAGTTGAAAATTTACATGAAAAGATTTCGAAATAAAAAATGTTGAAAATTTTCATGAAGTATTTCGGCTTCAAAAAAATGTAACATTTTCATGAAAAGATTTCGGCTTCAAAAAAGTTGAACATTTTCATGAAAAGATTTCTGCTCCAAAAAAGTTGAAAATTTACATGAAAAGATTTCGAAATAAAAAATGTTGAAAATTTTCATGAAGTATTTCGGCTTCAAAAAAATGTAACATTTTCATGAAAAGATTTCGGCTTCAAAAAAGTTGAACATTTTCATGAAAAGATTTCTGCTCCAAAAAAGTTGAACATTTTCATGAAAAGATTTCGGCTTCAAAAAAGTTGAAAATTTTCATGAAATGATTTTGGTTTCAAAAAGTTGAAAATTTTCATGAACTATTTCGGCATCAAAAAAGTTGACCATTTTCATGAAAAGATTTCGACTTCAAAAAAGTCTAAGATTTTCATGAAAAGATTTCGGCTTCAAAAAAGTTGACCATTTTCATGAAAAGATTTTGGCTTTAAAAAAGTTGAACATTTTCATGAAAAGATTTCGGCTTCAAAAAGTTGAAAATTTTCATGAAAAGATTTCGGCTTCAAAAAGTTGAAAATTTTCATGAAAAGATTTCGGCTTCAAAAAAGTTGACCATTTTCATGAAAAGATTTCGTTTTCAAAAAAGTTGAAAATTTTCATGAAAAGATTTCGGTTTCAAAAAGTTTAAAATTTTCATGAAAAGATCTCGGCTTCAAAAAAGTTGAACATTTTCATGAAAAGATTTCGGCTTCAAAAAAGTTGAAAATTTTCATGAAAAGATTTCGGCTTCAAAAAAGTTGAAAATTTTCATGAAGTATTTCGGCTTCAAAAAAATGGAACATTTTCATGAAAAGATTTCGGATTCAAAAAAGTTGAACATTTTCATGAAAAGATTTCTGCTTCAATAAAGTTGAAAATTTACATGAAAAGATTTCGACTTCAAAAAAGTCTAAGATTTTCATGAAAAGATTTCTCCTTCAAAAAAGTTGAAAATTTTCATGAAAAGATTTCGGCTTCAAAAAGTTGAAAATTTTCATGAAAAGATTTCGGCTTCAAAAAGTTGAAAATTTTCATGAAAAGATTTCGGCTTCAAAAAAGTTGAAAATTTTCATGAAAAGATTTCGGCTTCAAAATGTTGAAAATTTTCATGAAAACATTTCGGCTTCAAAAAAGTTGACCATTTTCATGAAAAGATTTCGGCTTCAAAAAAGTTGAAAATTTTCATGAAATGATTTTGGTTTCAAAAAGTTGAAAATTTTCATGAACTATTTCGGCATCAAAAAAGTTGAAGATTTTCATGAAAAGATTTCTGCTTCAAAAAAGTTGAAAATTTTCATGACAGGATTTCGGCTTCAAAAAAGTTGAAAATTTTCATGAAAAGATTTTGGCTTCAAAAAAGTTGAACATTTTCATGAAAAGATTTCTGCTTCAAAAAAGTTGAAAATTTTCATGACAGGATTTCGGCTTCAAAAAAGTTGAAAATTTTCATGAAAAGATTTTGGCTTCAAAAAAGTTGAACATTTTCATGAAAAGATTTCTGCTTCAAAAAAGTTGAAAATTTTCATGACAGGATTTCGGCTTCAAAAAAGTTGAAAATTTTCATGAAAAGATTTTGGCTTCAAAAAAGTTGAACATTTTCATGAAAAGATTTCGGCTTCAAAAAAGTTGAACATTTTCATAAAGTATTTCGGCTTCAAAAAAATGGAACATTTTCATGAAAAGATTTCGGCTTCAAAAAAGTTGAACATTTTAATGAAAAGATTTCGGGTTCAAAAAAGTTGAAAATTTACATGAAAAGATTTCGACTTCAAAAAAGTTGAAAATTTTCATGAAAAGATTTCGGCTTCAAAAAAGTTGACCATTTTCATGAAAAGATTTCGGCTTCAAAAAAGTTGAAAATTTTCATGAAAAGATTTCGACTTCAAAAAAGTTTAAGATTTTCATGAAAAGATTTTTGCTTCAAAAAAGTTGAAAATTTTCATGAAAAGATTTCGGCTTCAAAAAGTTGAAAATTTTCATGAAAAGATTTCGGCTTCAAAAAGTTGACCATTTTCATGAAAAGATTTCGGCTTCAAAAAAGTTGAACATTTTCATGAAAAGATTTCTGCTTCAAAAAAGTAGAAAATTTACATGAAAAGATTTCGAAATAAAAAAAGTTGAAAATTTTCATGAAGTATTTCGGCTTCAAAAAAATGGAACATTTTCATGAAAATATTTCGACTTCAAAAAAGTTGAACATTTTCATGGAAAGATTTCTGCTTCAAAAAAGTTGAAAAATTTAAATGAAAAGATTTCGACTTCAAAAAAGTCTAAGATTTTCATGAAAAGATTTCTGCTTCGTAAAAGTTGAAAATTTTCATGAAAAGATTTCGGCTTCAAAAAAGTTGAAAATTTTCATGAAGTATTTCGGCTTCAAAAAAGTTGAACATTTTCATGAAAAGATTTCGGCTTCAAAAAAGTTGAACATTTTCATGAAAAGATTTCTGCTCCAAAAAAGTTGAAAATTTACATGAAAAGATTTCGAAATAAAAAAAGTTGAAAATTTTCATGAAGTATTTCGGCTTCAAAAAAATGTAACATTTTCATGAAAAGATTTCGGCTTCAAAAAAGTTGAACATTTTCATGAAAAGATTTCGGCTTCAAAAAAGTTGAAAATTTTCATGAAAAGATTTCGGCTTCAAAAAGTTGAAAATTTTCATGAAAAGATTTCGGCTTCAAAAAAGTTGAAAATTTTCATGAAAAGATTTCGGCTTCAAAATGTTGAAAATTTTCATGAAAACATTTCGGCTTCAAAAAAGTTGACCATTTTCATGAAAAGATTTCGGCTTCAAAAAAGTTGACCATTTTCATGAAATGATTTTGGTTTCAAAAAGTTGAAAATTTTCATGAACTATTTCGGCATCAAAAAAGTTGAAGATTTTCATGAAAAGATTTCGGCTTCGAAAAAGTTGCAAATTTTCATGAAAAGATTTCGGGTTCAAAAAAGTTCAAAACTTTCATGAACTATTTCGGCATCAAAAAAGTTGAAAATTTTCATGAAAAGATTTCGGCTTCAAAAAAGTTGAACATTTTAATGAAAAGATTTCGGGTTCAAAAAAGTTGAAAATTTACATGAAAAGATTTCGACTTCAAAAAAGTTGAAAATTGTCATGAAAAGATTTCGGCTTCAAAAAAGTTGACCATTTTCATGAAAAGATTTCGGCTTCAAAAAAGTTAAAAATTTTCATGAAAAGATTTCGACTTCAAAAAAGTTTAAGATTTTCATGAAAAGATTTTTGCTTCAAAAAAGTTGAAAATTTTCATGAAAAGATTTCGGCTTCAAAAATTTGAAAATTTTCATGAAAAGATTTCGGCTTCAAAAAGTTGACCATTTTCATGAAAAGATTTCGGCTTCAAAAAAGTTGAACATTTTCATGAAAAGATTTCTGCTTCAAAAAAGTAGAAAATTTACATGAAAAGATTTCGAAATAAAAAAAGTTGAAAATTTTCATGAAGTATTTCGGCTTCAAAAAAATGGAACATTTTCATGGAAATATTTCGACTTCAAAAAAGTTGAACATTTTCATGGAAAGATTTCTGCTTCAAAAAAGTTGAAACTTTAAATGAAAAGATTTCGACTTAAAAAAAGTTGAAAATTTTCATGAAGTATTTCGGCTTCAAAAAAATGGAACATTTTCATGAAAAGATTTCGGCTTCAAAAAAGTTGAACATTTTCATGAAAAGATTTCTGCTTCAAAAAAGTTGAAAATTTAAATGAAAAGATTTCTGCTTCAAAAAAGTCTAAGATTTTCATGAAAAGATTTCTGCTTCAAAAAAGTTGAAAATTTTCATGAAAAGATTTCGGCTTCAAAAAAGTTGAAAATTTTCATGAAGTATTTCGGCTTCAAAAAAGTTGAACATTTTCATGAAAAGATTTCGGCTTCAAAAAAGTTGAACATTTTCATGAAAAGATTTCTGCTCCAAAAAAGTTGAAAATTTACATGAAAAGATTTCGAAATAAAAAATGTTGAAAATTTTCATGAAGTATTTCGGCTTCAAAAAAATGTAACATTTTCATGAAAAGATTTCGGCTTCAAAAAAGTTGAACATTTTCATGAAAAGATTTCTGCTCCAAAAAAGTTGAAAATTTACATGAAAAGATTTCGAAATAAAAAATGTTGAAAATTTTCATGAAGTATTTCGGCTTCAAAAAAATGTAACATTTTCATGAAAAGATTTCGGCTTCAAAAAAGTTGAACATTTTCATGAAAAGATTTCGGCTTCAAAAAAGTTGAAAATTTTCATGAAAAGATTTCGGCTTCAAAAAGTTGAAAATTTTCATGAAAAGATTTCGGCTTCAAAAAAGTTGAAAATTTTCATGAAAAGATTTCGGCTTCAAAATGTTGAAAATTTTCATGAAAACATTTCGGCTTCAAAAAAGTTGACCATTTTCATGAAAAGATTTCGGCTTCAAAAAAGTTGACCATTTTCATGAAATGATTTTGGTTTCAAAAAGTTGAAAATTTTCATGAACTATTTCGGCATCAAAAAAGTTGAAGATTTTCATGAAAAGATTTCGGCTTCGAAAAAGTTGCAAATTTTCATGAAAAGATTTCGGGTTCAAAAAAGTTCAAAACTTTCATGAACTATTTCGGCATCAAAAAAGTTGAAAATTTTCATGAAAAGATTTCGGCTTCAAAAAAGTTGAACATTTTAATGAAAAGATTTCGGGTTCAAAAAAGTTGAAAATTTACATGAAAAGATTTCGACTTCAAAAAAGTTGAAAATTGTCATGAAAAGATTTCGGCTTCAAAAAAGTTGACCATTTTCATGAAAAGATTTCGGCTTCAAAAAAGTTAAAAATTTTCATGAAAAGATTTCGACTTCAAAAAAGTTTAAGATTTTCATGAAAAGATTTTTGCTTCAAAAAAGTTGAAAATTTTCATGAAAAGATTTCGGCTTCAAAAATTTGAAAATTTTCATGAAAAGATTTCGGCTTCAAAAAGTTGACCATTTTCATGAAAAGATTTCGGCTTCAAAAAAGTTGAACATTTTCATGAAAAGATTTCTGCTTCAAAAAAGTAGAAAATTTACATGAAAAGATTTCGAAATAAAAAAAGTTGAAAATTTTCATGAAGTATTTCGGCTTCAAAAAAATGGAACATTTTCATGGAAATATTTCGACTTCAAAAAAGTTGAACATTTTCATGGAAAGATTTCTGCTTCAAAAAAGTTGAAACTTTAAATGAAAAGATTTCGACTTAAAAAAAGTTGAAAATTTTCATGAAGTATTTCGGCTTCAAAAAAATGGAACATTTTCATGAAAAGATTTCGGCTTCAAAAAAGTTGAACATTTTCATGAAAAGATTTCTGCTTCAAAAAAGTTGAAAATTTAAATGAAAAGATTTCTGCTTCAAAAAAGTCTAAGATTTTCATGAAAAGATTTCTGCTTCAAAAAAGTTGAAAATTTTCATGAAAAGATTTCGGCTTCAAAAAAGTTGAAAATTTTCATGAAGTATTTCGGCTTCAAAAAAGTTGAACATTTTCATGAAAAGATTTCGGCTTCAAAAAAGTTGAACATTTTCATGAAAAGATTTCTGCTCCAAAAAAGTTGAAAATTTACATGAAAAGATTTCGAAATAAAAAATGTTGAAAATTTTCATGAAGTATTTCGGCTTCAAAAAAATGTAACATTTTCATGAAAAGATTTCGGCTTCAAAAAAGTTGAACATTTTCATGAAAAGATTTCTGCTCCAAAAAAGTTGAAAATTTACATGAAAAGATTTCGAAATAAAAAATGTTGAAAATTTTCATGAAGTATTTCGGCTTCAAAAAAATGTAACATTTTCATGAAAAGATTTCGGCTTCAAAAAAGTTGAACATTTTCATGAAAAGATTTCTGCTCCAAAAAAGTTGAACATTTTCATGAAAAGATTTCGGCTTCAAAAAAGTTGAAAATTTTCATGAAATGATTTTGGTTTCAAAAAGTTGAAAATTTTCATGAACTATTTCGGCATCAAAAAAGTTGACCATTTTCATGAAAAGATTTCGACTTCAAAAAAGTCTAAGATTTTCATGAAAAGATTTCGGCTTCAAAAAAGTTGACCATTTTCATGAAAAGATTTTGGCTTTAAAAAAGTTGAACATTTTCATGAAAAGATTTCGGCTTCAAAAAGTTGAAAATTTTCATGAAAAGATTTCGGCTTCAAAAAGTTGAAAATTTTCATGAAAAGATTTCGGCTTCAAAAAAGTTGACCATTTTCATGAAAAGATTTCGTTTTCAAAAAAGTTGAAAATTTTCATGAAAAGATTTCGGTTTCAAAAAGTTTAAAATTTTCATGAAAAGATCTCGGCTTCAAAAAAGTTGAACATTTTCATGAAAAGATTTCGGCTTCAAAAAAGTTGAAAATTTTCATGAAAAGATTTCGGCTTCAAAAAAGTTGAAAATTTTCATGAAGTATTTCGGCTTCAAAAAAATGGAACATTTTCATGAAAAGATTTCGGATTCAAAAAAGTTGAACATTTTCATGAAAAGATTTCTGCTTCAATAAAGTTGAAAATTTACATGAAAAGATTTCGACTTCAAAAAAGTCTAAGATTTTCATGAAAAGATTTCTCCTTCAAAAAAGTTGAAAATTTTCATGAAAAGATTTCGGCTTCAAAAAGTTGAAAATTTTCATGAAAAGATTTCGGCTTCAAAAAGTTGAAAATTTTCATGAAAAGATTTCGGCTTCAAAAAAGTTGAAAATTTTCATGAAAAGATTTCGGCTTCAAAATGTTGAAAATTTTCATGAAAACATTTCGGCTTCAAAAAAGTTGACCATTTTCATGAAAAGATTTCGGCTTCAAAAAAGTTGAAAATTTTCATGAAATGATTTTGGTTTCAAAAAGTTGAAAATTTTCATGAACTATTTCGGCATCAAAAAAGTTGAAGATTTTCATGAAAAGATTTCTGCTTCAAAAAAGTTGAAAATTTTCATGACAGGATTTCGGCTTCAAAAAAGTTGAAAATTTTCATGAAAAGATTTTGGCTTCAAAAAAGTTGAACATTTTCATGAAAAGATTTCTGCTTCAAAAAAGTTGAAAATTTTCATGACAGGATTTCGGCTTCAAAAAAGTTGAAAATTTTCATGAAAAGATTTTGGCTTCAAAAAAGTTGAACATTTTCATGAAAAGATTTCTGCTTCAAAAAAGTTGAAAATTTTCATGACAGGATTTCGGCTTCAAAAAAGTTGAAAATTTTCATGAAAAGATTTTGGCTTCAAAAAAGTTGAACATTTTCATGAAAAGATTTCGGCTTCAAAAAAGTTGAACATTTTCATAAAGTATTTCGGCTTCAAAAAAATGGAACATTTTCATGAAAAGATTTCGGCTTCAAAAAAGTTGAACATTTTAATGAAAAGATTTCGGGTTCAAAAAAGTTGAAAATTTACATGAAAAGATTTCGACTTCAAAAAAGTTGAAAATTTTCATGAAAAGATTTCGGCTTCAAAAAAGTTGACCATTTTCATGAAAAGATTTCGGCTTCAAAAAAGTTGAAAATTTTCATGAAAAGATTTCGACTTCAAAAAAGTTTAAGATTTTCATGAAAAGATTTTTGCTTCAAAAAAGTTGAAAATTTTCATGAAAAGATTTCGGCTTCAAAAAGTTGAAAATTTTCATGAAAAGATTTCGGCTTCAAAAAGTTGACCATTTTCATGAAAAGATTTCGGCTTCAAAAAAGTTGAACATTTTCATGAAAAGATTTCTGCTTCAAAAAAGTAGAAAATTTACATGAAAAGATTTCGAAATAAAAAAAGTTGAAAATTTTCATGAAGTATTTCGGCTTCAAAAAAATGGAACATTTTCATGAAAATATTTCGACTTCAAAAAAGTTGAACATTTTCATGGAAAGATTTCTGCTTCAAAAAAGTTGAAAAATTTAAATGAAAAGATTTCGACTTCAAAAAAGTCTAAGATTTTCATGAAAAGATTTCTGCTTCGTAAAAGTTGAAAATTTTCATGAAAAGATTTCGGCTTCAAAAAAGTTGAAAATTTTCATGAAGTATTTCGGCTTCAAAAAAGTTGAACATTTTCATGAAAAGATTTCGGCTTCAAAAAAGTTGAACATTTTCATGAAAAGATTTCTGCTCCAAAAAAGTTGAAAATTTACATGAAAAGATTTCGAAATAAAAAAAGTTGAAAATTTTCATGAAGTATTTCGGCTTCAAAAAAATGTAACATTTTCATGAAAAGATTTCGGCTTCAAAAAAGTTGAACATTTTCATGAAAAGATTTCGGCTTCAAAAAAGTTGAAAATTTTCATGAAAAGATTTTGGTTTCAAAAAGTTGAAAATTTTCATGAAAAAATTTCGGCTTCAAAAAAATGGAACATTTTCATGAAAAGATTTCGGCTTCAAAAAAGTTGAACATTTTCATGAAAATATTTCTGCTTCAAAAAAGTTGAAAATTTACATGAAAAGAATTCGACTTAAAAAAAGTTGAAAATTTACATGAAAAGATTTCGACTTAAAAAAAGTTGAAAATTTACATGAAAAGATTTCGGCTTCAAAAAAGTTGAACATTTTCATGAAAAGATTTCGGCTTCAAAAAAGTTGAATATTTTCATCAAGTCTTTCGGCTTCAAAAAAGTCGAAGATTTTCATGAAAAGATTTCTGCTTCAAAAAAGGTGAAAATTTTCATGAAAAGATTTCGGCTTCAAAAAGTTGAAAATTTTCATGAAAAGATTTCGACTTCAAAAAAGTCTAAGATTTTCATGAAAAGATTTCGGCTTCAATAAGTTTAAAATTTTCATGAAAAGATTTCGGCTTCAAAAAAGTTGACCATTTTCATTAAAAGATTTTGGCTTTAAAAAAGTTGAACATTTTCATGAAAAGATTTCGGCTTCAAAAAGTTGAAAATTTTCATGAAAAGATTTCGGCTTCAAAAAGTTGAAAATTTTCATGAAAAGATTTCGGCTTCAAAAAAGTTGACCATTTTCATGAAAAGATTTCGTTTTCAAAAAAGTTGAAAATTTTCATGAAAAGATTTCGGTTTCAAAAAGTTTAAAATTTTCATGAAAAGATCTCGGCTTCAAAAAAGTTGAACATTTTCATGAAAAGATTTCGGCTTCAAAAAAGTTGAAAATTTTCATGAAAAGATTTTGGTTTCAAAAAGTTGAAAATTTTCATGAAAAGATTTCTGCTTCAAAAAAGTTGAAAATTTACATGAAAAGATTTCGGCTTCAAAAAAGTTGAACATTTTCATGAAAAGATTTAGACTTCAAAAAAGTTGAATATTTTCATCAAGTATTTCGGCTTCAAAAAAGTCGAAGATTTTCATGAAAAGATTTTGGCTTCAAAAAAGTTGAAAATTTTTATGAAAAGATTTCGGCTTCAAAAAAGTTGAACATTTTCATGAAAAGATTTCTGCTTCAAAAAAGTTGAAAAATTACATGAAAAGATTTTGGTTTCAAAAAGTTCAAAATTTTTATGAAAAGATTTCGGCTTCAAAAAAGTTGAACATTTTCATGAAAAGATTTCTGCTTCAAAAAAGTTGAACATTTTCATGAAAAGATTTCGGGTTCAAAAAAGTTGAAAATTTTCATGAACTATTTCGGCTGCAAAAAAGTTGAAAATTTTCATGAAAAGATTTAAGTTTCAAAAAAGTTGAAAATTTTCATGAACAGATTTCGGCTTCAAAAAAGTTGAACATTTTCATGAAAAGATTTCGGCTTCAAAAAAGTTTAAGATTTTCATCAAGTCTTTCGGCTTCAAAAAAGTTGAAGATTTTCATGAAAAGATTTCTGCTTCAAAAAAGGTGAAAATTTTCATGACAGGATTTTGGCTTCAAAAAAGTTGAAAATTTTTATGAAAAGATTTCGGCTTCAAAAAAGTTGAACATTTTCATGAAAAGATTTTTGCTTCAAAAAAGTTGAAAAATTACATGAAAAGATTTTGGTTTCAAAAAGTTGAAAATTTTCATGAAAAGATTTCGGCTTCAAATAAGTTGAAAATTTTCATGAAAAGATTTCTGCTTCAAAAAAGTTGAAAATTTTCATGAAAAGATTTTGGTTTCAAAAAGTTGAAAATTTTCATGAAAAGATTTCGGCTTCAAAAAAGTTGAACATTTTCATGAAAAAATTTCGGCTTCAAAAAAGTTGAAAAATTACATGAAAAGATTTTGGTTTCAAAAAGTTGAAGATTTTCATGAAAAGATTTAGACTTCAAAAAAGTTGACTATTTTCATGAAAAGATTTCGGTTTCAAAAAGTTGAAAATTTTCATGAAAAGATTTCGGCTTCAAAAAAGTTCAACATTTTCATGAAAAGATTTCGGTTTCAAAAAAGTTGAACATTTTCATTAAAAGATTTCTGCTTCAAGACAAATGTTTTCCTGACATATCCGCCGCCAGCACCGAGGGGCCACGCGGCCTCGGGTGCGGGGATCTCAAACCGGTAATGATCCTTCCGCAGGTTCACCTACCTGGGCATACCACCCTGAACACGCCCGATCTCGTCCGATCTCGGAAGCTAAGCAGGGTCGGGCCTGGTTAGTACTTGGATGGGAGACCGCCTGGGAATACCAGGTGCTGTAAGCTTTTTCATTTTTTTCATCAAATGCTTTTCTTTCATCATATAGAGACATATTCACATGTCCAAAAATTCAGCCAGAATCAATAATGTGGGGGAGCATTTGCTCCCCCACATTATGGCCGAGGGCATGAGATCTTTAAAAGGCCCCTTTCTGAACACAATAATGGCTTACGGCCATACCACCCTGAACACGCCCCGTTTACGGCAGAGACAGAGTGGAGCCCGGAGAGAGCAGACGTGCCAGAGAGAGCAGGAGTCCTTATTTTTCATTTTTGTTATATATGCCTTGTTTTGTTTAAAGTCCTCAGATCTTGAGTGAACGTCCCCCAGCAGTCACGGACTGTGAGGGGGATTATTTTTCTTTTTTGCTTTTTTCTTACCTGTTTACCCTTTTTTTGGGAAGACCTTTGATTTCTTAAATGTTTGCTAGCGGGCCGCTAGCAAACACACACGGACGGATTACAAAGATGACAGGACAACGGACCGGAGAAAAGGAAAAAGAAATGGATAATGGACAAGAAAAAGGACAGACAAACACGGCATTGAAACAACGGAACGGATTAAACGACAACGAAAAGGACGACGGACAAAAAGGACTGATAAACATGGCAAACGAAACTAGGAATGGTATGGACAACGGAGAGAGAGGAAGAGAGAGGAGCAGTGAGCTGATTGCCCCAGCTGCGGACAATCAAGGACTGATTGGTGTGCAGAGTGTGAGAGGTGCAGAGGGAGCTGAGACAAGAGAGGCAAAAGTGGCCTACGAAAAAAAACTGACACTAAACATTGAAATGGTGGGCGAAAAAGTGCCTCTACAGCAGGTGATGAACAATTTAAAAATGATCTGCGGGGGCCTGCTGGCGTGCAGAACCGTGGGGCCGGAAAAACTGGAAGTAACAGTGAGCAACATCAAGGGAAAAGAAAGGCTGCTGGACGGCTTCAAAATTGGAGAGACAAGAGTTGTAGCCAGAGAACTAAACAATGACGAGCTGGTGGTGTCCTTTCTGAACCTGCCGGCCTACATCACGGATGAAGAAATCGTGTGGAAGCTGACGGGCTGGGGAGTGAACCCCACATCTCCGATTAAAAGAAGAATGTGGCCAGGGACAACAATAGCCGACGGAACAAGGTTTGTCCGGGTCCGGTTCAACGACCAGGTACAGTCGCTACCGTACTCCACAAAATTCAATACAGTGATGGGGAGCGAATTCTTCAGAGTCATTCATGACAGACAGCAAAAAGTGTGCAGGATGTGTATCCAGCCGGGACACATCCTGCGAGAGTGCCCGGAGTTCATGTGCCACAAATGTGGGGTGCAGGGACACTTTGCACGTGAGTGCAGCGCGAACCTGGCAAAATGTAAAAACTGTGGAAAAAGAGAAAATGACTGCGAGTGTGAAAATGAAAAGGAGAGCAGGAATGAGGCGGAGGAGGAGGTGTACAAGGACGCGGCAGAAGGAGAGGAGGAGGTGACTGGAGAAAGCGAGGAGGAGACCGGAGAGGAGGAGGGCAGCGGAGGAGAAATGGAGCAGAGCGGAGAGAGCGGAGGAGAGCAGGTGGCAGAGAACGAGTTGGAGACGCCGGAGCAGGCTGGAGGAGGGGGACAACAGAAGCAGCGGAAAACGAGCAAGAAAGCGAAAAAGGGAGACAGAACGGACGGAGAACCAGGGGTAAGCATGAGCACAAAGGGGAGGGAGGTGCCTGAGAGGGTGCCGGGGCAGGCGGGAGGGAGTAAAATCAGGGCAAACAACCTGACTAAAAGCGCCAGTCCAAACGAAACGGACAGCGAAATGGATGTTAGTGAACTGGCAAGCGCGCAAAAAAGACTGAGTTTGGGGCAACGAAAGAAGTTGGCTAAAAAATTAAAAAGTAAAGACAAATAATGGCTGGAAATAACCCTGGTAAATCCGTTTGTTTTTCTTTTTTTTCCTTTTTGATAATGGCCTTAATTTTATTTTCTATCAACGCCAATGGACTACGAAGCAAGGAAAAGAGACAATCCATGCTTTCCTGGCAAAATGACATCCTGTGTGTGCTGGAGACCAGGTGGGATGATTCCCTGGTAGAAGACATTAAAAAAGACTTTGTGGGCCAAATCTTTAGCTCCAATGGTACGCCAAGGGCGAGAGGAGTGGCGGTTCTAATCAAAACGGATCGGGTAACAGGGGTTAATTTGGTGTACGGGGATAAAGAGGGGAGAGTTATAGTTATAGACTGTATGTACGAAACAAAAAATTTAAGAATTATAAATATATATGCGCCGAACGGAGAAAAAGAAAGGAAAACGTTTTTTATAGAAATAAGCAAATGGTGGGAAGGAAACTGCGTGATAATCGGCGACTTCAATGTGGCAATGACGCCAACAGACGTATCAAAAAATAATGTGTTCAAGGGGGACGTAAGCAGAGGGGCACTGAAAGACCTAATAATAACCAAGCAGTGCTTAGACATATGGAGATTGCTGCACCCATGGGAAAGGGCTTACTCTAGAAGGCAAATCGTGCTAAACAGACTGAAACAATCAAGAATAGACCTCTCCCTGGTGACATGTGAGGTGGTGAAGTGGGTAAAAAGCGCTGAGTATAAAACCAATACGTGGAGCGATCACGCAGGAATGACAATCACATTTGGAAAAGAAACTGATTCACGTAAAGGAGGGATATGGTGCTTTAACGGAAGTCTGCTAGAAGATGATGCGTTTGTGAAAAGCATGAAAAAATTCTTGAATGATGTGGGATATGAGTGGGGGGAGAATGAAGATATGAATGTGTGGTGGGATGGGGTAAAAGTCAGAATCAAAAAAAAGTGCATTAACTATAGTAAGGAGAAAAAGTGGAGAGAAAATCAAATGGAAGAGAATCTAAGAAAACAACTAAGTGAGGAAATAACATTGCTCGACAGTGCAGATAATGCTTGCGCAGAAAAATACATACACTTAAAAGAGCAGTTAAAAGCGTTCGAACTAAAAAAATGTAGGGGCGCAGCGATTAGGAGCAAAATACAATATTTGTATGAAGGGGAAAGGAGCACAGCCTTTTTCCTGGGTCTGGAGAAACAAAAGCAAATAAAAACAGAAATAAACGAATTAGTGAACGCAGCAGGGGAAAGGGTGACGGATAAAACTGAAATATTAAAAACGGTCAAAGGCTACTATGAAAGCCTGTTCACGAGACAGGAGTGTGATGGTGCGAGCGCGGACAGAGCTGTGGGTGCCTTAAAGAAGGAACTTAGCGACGAGGATAAAATATGGTGTGAAAGTGAGTTTACGGACGGAGAAATCAAAAGCGCTCTAGAGGGTTTAAACAGAAACAAAAGTCCTGGTAGCGATGGCCTAACTGCTGAATTTTATTTAGCTTTCAAAGAACAGCTAGTACCCATACTAGGCAAACTAAGTAAATATATTGAGAGAGTCAAATGCATACCGAAAAGCTTGGGGGAGGGGGTGGTTACTATTTTCTACAAAAACAAGGGGGACAATAAAAATCTGGACAACTACAGACCAATCAGTTTACTAAACACAGATTACAAAATCATAGCAAAAACAATAGCCAATAGAATCAGGGAAGTAATAGGAACTATCATAGAGCAAACACAATCATACAGCATACCAAACAGGGACATAGCAGACTCAATCATTTCAATAAAACAGACGGTCAGGGACATGGAAAGGGAGGGGGGGATATGGGAAGGGAATCAAATTACGCTAATAGGTGGGGATTTAAAACGGTGGGGGAGAGAAGAAAAGTGCTGGGAGTGAGTGTGGGGAAAAACGAGAATGAATGTGATGACGAAACATGGAAAGAGGTGGTGGGTAAAATTAAGAAAACTTTGAATTTGTGGAGGGCAAGGGGCCTATTGCTGAGAGGAAGGGTAGCCGTAACAAATGCTCTCGTGTTGTCCAAAGTGAATCATGCGCTGAGTACTTGCGCGCTCCCGGACTGGGCCTTCGCGGAGATCTCAAAGATCATTAGGGACTTTATTTGGAGAAACAAAGCAGCGAGTATAGCTCACAAAACAATAATAGGGGCTAAAGATCAGGGTGGGTTAGCTTTGATTGACTTACTGACAAAAAAAGTAGCACTAAGAGCCAAATTGATAGGCAAATTTAAGGACCAGAGCCGGAGCGTAGGTTGGAAAAATCATTTCAAACAACATCTGTGCAGTTTTGGACTCCACAACGAGGACAACCTGCACCAGATAAATAACCCGGACGCATTTAAACACTTGCCACGGTTTTTCCAGGAAGTACTCAATGCGTGGTATCAGGTTTCAGCCTGGACTGTACCGGAATGCGGAACGAGAGGGTCAGTGCTGCGGCTGCCCTTCCTCTCAAGCCCGTATTTTAAAAATGGGGAGAGGGCAATCAAGTGCGAGGCAATGGAGAAAGCGGGATACATTAGAATAGGGGATTTAGTGAACGATGAGGGGGAGTTTGATGTACAAATGGTGTTGGTGGGGTTAAAAAACAAGGGGTATGTGTGCAGAAAGGATGTGATTGAGAGAGTGTTTGAAAATGTAAAATTGTCTTTGTCGAGCGAATGGGAAAAACTAATCAAGGAGAAGGAGGGAGCGATGCGGGACGATGCGGTGGGGATCTCCCTGTGCCTAGGGGAGAAGAAGCACAACATTACTGATGTCACCACAAAAATTTGGTATAGATGCGCAATCACACATAGAATACAGAAACCCACATCTGAAGTTAAATGGACAGACACATACCCAGACATAACAAGCAACATGATATGGAAAAACATTAACATACCGCACACACCGCATGCAATATTTGACTTAGATTTCAAACTGAGGCACAGGAGGATCTTCACCTGCATCGTCCTGCATCAAATCCACAAGGAGAGGTATGAAAGAAAGTGTTGTGTATGTGAAAGTGTGGATGAGGATTTGGTGCATTTGTTTGTGACATGTGGGGAATTGGGCGTGTTTTGGGGAAAAATAAGGGAAATGTTGGGGAAATGTAGTGAGAATGAGTGTTGGAATGAAAGGGGGTGGGAATTGTCGGTGCTGTTGGGGGTGGGAACGAAACAAAAAAACCACAACGTTAT
>NC_089218.1:13667931-13670431 GCF_963930695.1 Labrus bergylta | reverse complement strand
AAGCGCGCAAAAAAGACTGAGTTTGGGGCAACGAAAGAAGTTGGCTAAAAAATTAAAAAGTAAAGACAAATAATGGCTGGAAATAACCCTGGTAAATCCGTTTGTTTTTCTTTTTTTTCCTTTTTGATAATGGCCTTAATTTTATTTTCTATCAACGCCAATGGACTACGAAGCAAGGAAAAGAGACAATCCATGCTTTCCTGGCAAAATGACATCCTGTGTGTGCAGGAGACCAGGTGGGATGATTCCCTGGTAGAAGACATTAAAAAAGACTTTGTGGGCCAAATCTTTAGCTCCAATGGTACGCCAAGGGCGAGAGGAGTGGCGGTTCTAATCAAAACGGATCGGGTAACAGGGGTTAATTTGGTGTACGGGGATAAAGAGGGGAGAGTTATAGTTATAGACTGTATGTACGAAACAAAAAATTTAAGAATTATAAATATATATGCGCCGAACGGAGAAAAAGAAAGGAAAACGTTTTTTATAGAAATAAGCAAATGGTGGGAAGGAAACTGCGTGATAATCGGCGACTTCAATGTGGCAATGACGCCAACAGACGTATCAAAAAATAATGTGTTCAAGGGGGACGTAAGCAGAGGGGCACTGAAAGACCTAATAATAACCAAGCAGTGCTTAGACATATGGAGATTGCTGCACCCATGGGAAAGGGCTTACTCTAGAAGGCAAATCGTGCTAAACAGACTGAAACAATCAAGAATAGACCTCTCCCTGGTGACATGTGAGGTGGTGAAGTGGGTAAAAAGCGCTGAGTATAAAACCAATACGTGGAGCGATCACGCAGGAATGACAATCACATTTGGAAAAGAAACTGATTCACGTAAAGGAGGGATATGGTGCTTTAACGGAAGTCTGCTAGAAGATGATGCGTTTGTGAAAAGCATGAAAAAATTCTTGAATGATGTGGGATATGAGTGGGGGGAGAATGAAGATATGAATGTGTGGTGGGATGGGGTAAAAGTCAGAATCAAAAAAAAGTGCATTAACTATAGTAAGGAGAAAAAGTGGAGAGAAAATCAAATGGAAGAGAATCTAAGAAAACAACTAAGTGAGGAAATAACATTGCTCGACAGTGCAGATAATGCTTGCGCAGAAAAATACATACGCTTAAAAGAGCAGTTAAAAGCGTTCGAACTAAAAAAATGTAGGGGCGCAGCGATTAGGAGCAAAATACAATATTTGTATGAAGGGGAAAGGAGCACAGCCTTTTTCCTGGGTCTGGAGAAACAAAAGCAAATAAAAACAGAAATAAACAAATTAGTGAACGCAGCAGGGGAAAGGGTGACGGATAAAACTGAAATATTAAAAACGGTCAAAGGCTACTATGAAAGCCTGTTCACGAGACAGGAGTGTGATGGTGCGAGCGCGGACAGAGCTGTGGGTGCCTTAAAGAAGGAACTTAGCGACGAGGATAAAATATGGTGTGAAAGTGAGTTTACGGACGGAGAAATCAAAAGCGCTCTAGAGGGTTTAAACAGAAACAAAAGTCCTGGTAGCGATGGCCTAACTGCTGAATTTTATTTAGCTTTCAAAGAACAGCTAGTACCCATACTAGGCAAACTAAGTAAATATATTGAGAGAGTCAAATGCATACCGAAAAGCTTGGGGGAGGGGGTGGTTACTATTTTCTACAAAAACAAGGGGGACAATAAAAATCTGGACAACTACAGACCAATCAGTTTACTAAACACAGATTACAAAATCATAGCAAAAACAATAGCCAATAGAATCAGGGAAGTAATAGGAACTATCATAGAGCAAACACAATCATACAGCATACCAAACAGGGACATAGCAGACTCAATCATTTCAATAAAACAGACGGTCAGGGACATGGAAAGGGAGGGGGGGATATGGTTAGGGATTGATTTAAGTAAGGCATTTGACAGAGTGGATCATGGGTTCATGGGGAGGGTTTTGGAGAAGTTTGGGTTCGGGGAGAGAATGCGAGAGTGGATAAATGTGTTGTACAAAGGGGCGGAAAGTAAGATAAAATGTAACGGGGCTTTAACTGATGCATTTAAGATCACAAGATCAGTAAGACAGGGGTGTCCGATGTCAGCGCTGCTGTATAGCTTGGTGGCAGAGCCGCTGGCAGCGCTGATATCGGAAGACGGGAGCATTGAAGGAATAGGGGAGGAAAATGTTAAAATAATCCAATATGCGGATGACGTGAATATAATGGTGAAAAGAGAGGAGGATATAGAACTAATACTGAAACACGTGCAAACCTATGAAAGGGCATCGGGGGCAAAAGTAAACGAAAATAAGTCTGAAATTATGCTACTGGGAAGGGAATCAAATTACGCTAATAGGTGGGGATTTAAAACGGTGGGGGAGAGAAGAAAAGTGCTGGGAGTGAGTGTGGGGAAAAACGAGAATGAATGTGATGACGAAACATGGAAAGAGGTGGTGGGTAAAATTAAGAAAACTTTGAATTTGTGGAGGGCAAGGGGCCTATTGCTGAGAGGAAGGGTAGCCG
>NC_089218.1:13645431-13655431 GCF_963930695.1 Labrus bergylta | reverse complement strand
CCTGGTTAGTACTTGGATGGGAGACCGCCTGGGAATACCAGGTGCTGTAAGCTTTTTCATTTTTTTCATCATATAGAGACATATTCACATGTCCAAAAATTCAGCCAGAATCAATAATGTGGGGGAGCATTTGCTCCCCCACATTATGGCCGAGGGCATGAGATCTTTAAAAGGCCCCTTTCTGCACACAATAATGGCTTACGGCCATACCACCCTGAACACGCCCGATCTCGGAAGCTAAGCAGGGTCGGGCCTGGTTAGTACTTGGATGGGAGACCGCCTGGGAATACCAGGTGCTGTAAGCTTTTTCATTTTTTTCATCATATGCTTTTCTTTCATCATATAGAGACATATTCACATGTCCAAAAATTCAGCCAGAATCAATAATGTGGGGGAGCATTTGCTCCCCCACATTATGGCCGAGGGCATGAGATCTTTAAAAGGCCCCTTTCTGCACACAATAATGGCTTACGGCCATACCACCCTGAACACGCCCGATCTCGTCCGATCTCGGAAGCTAAGCAGGGTCGGGCCTGGTTAGTACTTGGATGGGAGACCGCCTGGGAATACCAGGTGCTGTAAGCTTTTTCATTTTTTTCATCATATGCTTTTCTTTCATCATATAGAGAAATATTCACATGTCCAAAAATTCAGCCAGAATCAATAATGTCCCCACATTATGGCCGAGGGCATGAGATCTTTAAAAGGCCCCTTTCTGCACACAATAATGGCTTACGGCCATTCCACCCTGAACACGCCCGATCTCGAAAGCTAAGCAGGGTCGGGCCTGGTTAGTACTTGGATGGGAGACCGCCTGGGAAAACCAGGTGCTGTAAGTTTTTTCATTTTTTTCATCATATGCTTTTCTTTCATCATATAGAGACATATTCACATGTCCAAAAATTCAGCCAGAATCAATAATGTGGGGGAGCATTTGCTCCCCCACATTATGGCCGAGGGCATGAGATCTTTAAAAGGCCCCTTTCTGCACACAATAATGGCTTACGGCCATACCACCCTGAACACGCCCGATCTCGTCCGATCTCGGAAGCTAAGCAGGGTCGGGCCTGGTTAGTACTTGGATGGGAGACCGCATGGGAATACCAGGTGCTGTAAGCTTTTTCATTTTTTTCATCATATAGAGACATATTCACATGTCCAAAAATTCAGCCAGAATCAATAATGTGGGGGAGCATTTTCTCCCCCACATTATGGCCGAGGGCATGAGATCTTTAAAAGGCCCCTTTCTGCACACAATAATGGCTTACGGCCATACCACCCTGAACACGCCCGATCTCGTCCGATCTCGGAAGCTAAGCAGGGTCGGGCCTGGTTAGTACTTGGATGGGAGACCGCCTGGGAATACCAGGTGCTGTAAGCTTTTTCATTTTTTTCATCATATAGAGACATATTCACATGTCCAAAAATTCAGCCAGAATCAATAATGTGGGGGAGCATTTGGTCCCCCACATTATGGCCGAGGGCATGAGATCTTTAAAAGGCCCCTTTCTGCACACAATAATGGCTTACGGCCATACCACCCTGAACACGCCCGATCTCGTCCGATCTCGGAAGCTAAGCAGGGTCGGGCCTGGTTAGTACTTGGATGGGAGACCGCCTGGGAATACCAGGTGCTGTAAGCTTTTTCATTTTTTTCATCATATGCTTTTCTTTCATCATATAGAGACATATTCACATGTCCAAAAATTCAGCCAGAATCAATAATGTCCCCACATTATGGCCGAGGGCATGAGATCTTTAAAAGGCCCCTTTCTGCACACAATAATGGCTTACGGCCATACCACCCTGAACACGCCCGATCTCGTCAGATCTCGGAAGCTAAGCAGGGTCGGGCCTGGTTAGTACTTGGATGGGAGACCGCCTGGGAATACCAGGTGCTGTAAGCTTTTTCATTTTTTTCATCATATGCTTTTCTTTCATCATATAGAGACATATTCACATGTCCAAAAATTCAGCCAGAATCAATAATGTGGGGGAGCATTTGCTCCCCCACATTATGGCCGAGGGCATGAGATCTTTAAAAGGCCCCTTTCTGCACACAATAATGGCTTACGGCCATACCACCCTGAACACGCCCGATCTCGTCCGATCTCGGAAGCTAAGCAGGGTCGGGCCTGGTTAGTACTTGGATGGGAGACCGCCTGGGAATACCAGGTGCTGTAAGCTTTTTCATTTTTTTCATCATATGCTTTTCTTTCATCATATAGAGACATATTCACATGTCCAAAAATTCAGCCAGAATCAATAATGTGGGGGAGCATTTGCTCCCCCACATTATGGCCGAGGGCATGAGATCTTTAAAAGGCCCCTTTCTGCACACAATAATGGCTTACGGCCATACCACCCTGAACACGCCCGATCTCGTCCGATCTCGGAAGCTAAGCAGGGTCGGGCCTGGTTAGTACTTGGATGGGAGACCGCCTGGGAATACCAGGTGCTGTAAGCTTTTTCATTTTTTTCATCATATAGAGACATATTCACATGTCCAAAAATTCAGCCAGAATCAATAATGTGGGGGAGCATTTTCTCCCCCACATTATGGCCGAGGGCATGAGATCTTTAAAAGGCCCCTTTCTGCACACAATAATGGCTTACGGCCATACCACCCTGAACACGCCCGATCTCGGAAGCTAAGCAGGGTCGGGCCTGGTTAGTACTTGGATGGGAGAACGCCTGGGAATACCAGGTGCTGTAAGCTTTTTCATTTTTTTCATCATATAGAGACATATTCACATGTCCAAAAATTCAGCCAGAATCAATAATGTGGGGGAGCATTTAATCCCCCACATTATGGCCGAGGGCATGAGATCTTTAAAAGGCCCCTTTCTGCACACAATAATGGCTTACGGCCATACCACCCTGAACACGCCCGATCTCGGAAGCTAAGCAGGGTCGGGCCTGGTTAGTACTTGGATGGGAGACCGCCTGGGAATACCAGGTGCTGTAAGCTTTTTCATTTTTTTCATCATATGCTTTTCTTTCATCATATAGAGACATATTCACATGTCCAAAAATTCAGCCAGAATCAATAATGTGGGGGAGCATTTGCTCCCCCACATTGATGGGTGTTCACACCACCCTGAACACGCCCCGTTTACGGCAGAGACAGAGTGGAGCCCGGAGAGAGCAGACGTGCCAGAGAGAGCAGGAGTCCTTATTTTTCATTTTTGTTATATATGCCTTGTTTTGTTTAAAGTCCTCAGATCTTGAGTGATCGTCCCCCAGCAGTCACGGACTGTGAGGGGGATTGCTTTTCTTTTTTGCTTTTTTCTTACCTGTTTACCCCTTTTTTTGGGAAGACCTTTGATTTCTTAAATGTTTGCTAGCGGGCCGCTAGCAAGCACACACGGACGGATTACAAAGATGACAGGACAACGGACCGGAGAAAAGGAAAAAGAAATGGATAATGGACAAGAAAAAGGACAGACAAACACGGCATTGAAACAACGGAACGGATTAAACGACAACGAAAAGGACGACGGACAAAAAGGACTGATAAACATGGCAAACGAAACTAGGAATGGTATGGACAACGGAGAGAGAGGAAGAGAGAGGAGCAGTGAGCTGATTGCCCCAGCTGCGGACAATCAAGGACTGATTGGTGTGCAGAGTGTGAGAGGTGCAGAGGGAGCTGAGACAAGAGAGGCAAAAGTGGCCTACGAAAAAAAACTGACACTAAACATTGAAATGGTGGGGGAAAAAGTGCCTCTACAGCAGGTGATTAACAATTTAAAAATGATCTGCGGGGGCCTGCTGGCGTGCAGAACCGTCGGGCCGGAAAAACTGGAAGTAACAGTGAGCAACATCAAGGGAAAAGAAAGGCTGCTGGACGGCTTCAAAATTGGAGAGACAAGAGTTGTAGCCAGAGAACTAAACAATGACGAGCTGGTGGTGTCCTTTCTGAACCTGCCGGCCTACATCACGGATGAAGAAATCGTGTGGAAGCTGACGGGCTGGGGAGTGAACCCCACATCTCCGATTAAAAGAAGAATGTGGCCAGGGACAACAATAGCCGACGGAACAAGGTTTGTCCGGGTCCGGTTCAACGACCAGGTACAGTCGCTACCGTACTCCACAAAATTCAATACAGTGATGGGGAGCGAATTCTTCAGAGTCATTCATGACAGACAGCAAAAAGTGTGCAGGATGTGTATCCAGCCGGGACACATCCTGCGAGAGTGCCCGGAGTTCATGTGCCACAAATGTGGGGTGCAGGGACACTTTGCACGTGAGTGCAGCGCGAACCTGGCAAAATGTAAAAACTGTGGAAAAAGAGAAAATGACTGCGAGTGTGAAAATGAAAAGGAGAGCAGGAATGAGGCGGAGGAGGAGGTGTACAAGGACGCGGCAGAAGGAGAGGAGGAGGTGACTGGAGAAAGCGAGGAGGAGACCGGAGAGGAGGAGGGCAGCGGAGGAGAAATGGAGCAGAGCGGAGAGAGCGGAGGAGAGCAGGTGGCAGAGAACGAGTTGGAGACGCCGGAGCAGGCTGGAGGAGGGGGACAACAGAAGCAGCGGAAAACGAGCAAGAAAGCGAAAAAGGGAGACAGAACGGACGGAGAACCAGGGGTAAGCATGAGCACAAAGGGGAGGGAGGTGCCTGAGAGGGTGCCGGGGCAGGCGGGAGGGAGTAAAATCAGGGCAAACAACCTGACTAAAAGCGCCAGTCCAAACGAAACGGACAGCGAAATGGATGTTAGTGAACTGGCAAGCGCGCAAAAAAGACTGAGTTTGGGGCAACGAAAGAAGTTGGCTAAAAAATTAAAAAGTAAAGACAAATAATGGCTGGAAATAACCCTGGTAAATCCGTTTGTTTTTCTTTTTTTTCCTTTTTGATAATGGCCTTAATTTTATTTTCTATCAACGCCAATGGACTACGAAGCAAGGAAAAGAGACAATCCATGCTTTCCTGGCAAAATGACATCCTGTGTGTGCAGGAGACCAGGTGGGATGATTCCCTGGTAGAAGACATTAAAAAAGACTTTGTGGGCCAAATCTTTAGCTCCAATGGTACGCCAAGGGCGAGAGGAGTGGCGGTTCTAATCAAAACGGATCGGGTAACAGGGGTTAATTTGGTGTACGGGGATAAAGAGGGGAGAGTTATAGTTATAGACTGTATGTACGAAACAAAAAATTTAAGAATTATAAATATATATGCGCCGAACGGAGAAAAAGAAAGGAAAACGTTTTTTATAGAAATAAGCAAATGGTGGGAAGGAAACTGCGTGATAATCGGCGACTTCAATGTGGCAATGACGCCAACAGACGTATCAAAAAATAATGTGTTCAAGGGGGACGTAAGCAGAGGGGCACTGAAAGACCTAATAATAACCAAGCAGTGCTTAGACATATGGAGATTGCTGCACCCATGGGAAAGGGCTTACTCTAGAAGGCAAATCGTGCTAAACAGACTGAAACAATCAAGAATAGACCTCTCCCTGGTGACATGTGAGGTGGTGAAGTGGGTAAAAAGCGCTGAGTATAAAACCAATACGTGGAGCGATCACGCAGGAATGACAATCACATTTGGAAAAGAAACTGATTCACGTAAAGGAGGGATATGGTGCTTTAACGGAAGTCTGCTAGAAGATGATGCGTTTGTGAAAAGCATGAAAAAATTCTTGAATGATGTGGGATATGAGTGGGGGGAGAATGAAGATATGAATGTGTGGTGGGATGGGGTAAAAGTCAGAATCAAAAAAAAGTGCATTAACTATAGTAAGGAGAAAAAGTGGAGAGAAAATCAAATGGAAGAGAATCTAAGAAAACAACTAAGTGAGGAAATAACATTGCTCGACAGTGCAGATAATGCTTGCGCAGAAAAATACATACGCTTAAAAGAGCAGTTAAAAGCGTTCGAACTAAAAAAATGTAGGGGCGCAGCGATTAGGAGCAAAATACAATATTTGTATGAAGGGGAAAGGAGCACAGCCTTTTTCCTGGGTCTGGAGAAACAAAAGCAAATAAAAACAGAAATAAACGAATTAGTGAACGCAGCAGGGGAAAGGGTGACGGATAAAACTGAAATATTAAAAACGGTCAAAGGCTACTATGAAAGCCTGTTCACGAGACAGGAGTGTGATGGTGCGAGCGCGGACAGAGCTGTGGGTGCCTTAAAGAAGGAACTTAGCGACGAGGATAAAATATGGTGTGAAAGTGAGTTTACGGACGGAGAAATCAAAAGCGCTCTAGAGGGTTTAAACAGAAACAAAAGTCCTGGTAGCGATGGCCTAACTGCTGAATTTTATTTAGCTTTCAAAGAACAGCTAGTACCCATACTAGGCAAACTAAGTAAATATATTGAGAGAGTCAAATGCATACCGAAAAGCTTGGGGGAGGGGGTGGTTACTATTTTCTACAAAAACAAGGGGGACAATAAAAATCTGGACAACTACAGACCAATCAGTTTACTAAACACAGATTACAAAATCATAGCAAAAACAATAGCCAATAGAATCAGGGAAGTAATAGGAACTATCATAGAGCAAACACAATCATACAGCATACCAAACAGGGACATAGCAGACTCAATCATTTCAATAAAACAGACGGTCAGGGACATGGAAAGGGAGGGGGGGATATGGTTAGGGATTGATTTAAGTAAGGCATTTGACAGAGTGGATCATGGGTTCATGGGGAGGGTTTTGGAGAAGTTTGGGTTCGGGGAGAGAATGCGAGAGTGGATAAATGTGTTGTACAAAGGGGCGGAAAGTAAGATAAAATGTAACGGGGCTTTAACTGATGCATTTAAGATCACAAGATCAGTAAGACAGGGGTGTCCGATGTCAGCGCTGCTGTATAGCTTGGTGGCAGAGCCGCTGGCAGCGCTGATATCGGAAGACGGGAGCATTGAAGGAATAGGGGAGGAAAATGTTAAAATAATCCAATATGCGGATGACGTGAATATAATGGTGAAAAGAGAGGAGGATATAGAACTAATACTGAAACACGTGCAAACCTATGAAAGGGCATCGGGGGCAAAAGTAAACGAAAATAAGTCTGAAATTATGCTACTGGGAAGGGAATCAAATTACGCTAATAGGTGGGGATTTAAAACGGTGGGGGAGAGAAGAAAAGTGCTGGGAGTGAGTGTGGGGAAAAACGAGAATGAATGTGATGACGAAACATGGAAAGAGGTGGTGGGTAAAATTAAGAAAACTTTGAATTTGTGGAGGGCAAGGGGCCTATTGCTGAGAGGAAGGGTAGCCGTAACAAATGCTCTCGTGTTGTCCAAAGTGAATCATGCGCTGAGTACTTGCGCGCTCCCGGACTGGGCCTTCGCGGAGATCTCAAAGATCATTAGGGACTTTATTTGGAGAAACAAAGCAGCGAGTATAGCTCACAAAACAATAATAGGGGCTAAAGATCAGGGTGGGTTAGCTTTGATTGACTTACTGACAAAAAAAGTAGCACTAAGAGCCAAATTGATAGGCAAATTTAAGGACCAGAGCCGGAGCGTAGGTTGGAAAAATCATTTCAAACAACATCTGTGCAGTTTTGGACTCCACAACGAGGACAACCTGCACCAGATAAATAACCCGGACGCATTTAAACACTTGCCACGGTTTTTCCAGGAAGTACTCAATGCGTGGTATCAGGTTTCAGCCTGGACTGTACCGGAATGCGGAACGAGAGGGTCAGTGCTGCGGCTGCCCTTCCTCTCAAGCCCGTATTTTAAAAATGGGGAGAGGGCAATCAAGTGCGAGGCAATGGAGAAAGCGGGATACATTAGAATAGGGGATTTAGTGAACGATGAGGGGGAGTTTGATGTACAAATGGTGTTGGTGGGGTTAAAAAACAAGGGGTATGTGTGCAGAAAGGATGTGATTGAGAGAGTGTTTGAAAATGTAAAATTGTCTTTGTCGAGCGAATGGGAAAAACTAATCAAGGAGAAGGAGGGAGCGATGCGGGACGATGCGGTGGGGATCTCCCTGTGCCTAGGGGAGAAGAAGCACAACATTACTGATGTCACCACAAAAATTTGGTATAGATGCGCAATCACACATAGAATACAGAAACCCACATCTGAAGTTAAATGGACAGACACATACCCAGACATAACAAGCAACATGATATGGAAAAACATTAACATACCGCACACACCGCATGCAATATTTGACTTAGATTTCAAACTGAGGCACAGGAGGATCTTCACCTGCATCGTCCTGCATCAAATCCACAAGGAGAGGTATGAAAGAAAGTGTTGTGTATGTGAAAGTGTGGATGAGGATTTGGTGCATTTGTTTGTGACATGTGGGGAATTGGGCGTGTTTTGGGGAAAAATAAGGGAAATGTTGGGGAAATGTAGTGAGAATGAGTGTTGGAATGAAAGGGGGTGGGAATTGTCGGTGCTGTTGGGGGTGGGAACGAAACAAAAAAACCACAACGTTATGAATATGATTTTAGCCTTTGCACGCAAAGCGGTTTTTAACAGAAGGAATTTTGCATTGTATGAAAACAAGAGAATGAATGTGTGGAGAATGTTTTCGAATGAATGGAGAGCACACCTAAAATTGTTGCACGTTGCGAATGAGAGTGAGTTTGTGAGAATGTTTGTGGAAGGGGCGAAAGTGTGTGGGGTAAATGAAGAGGGGATTGTGTGGGACGTATAATTTATTTTGTTTCTGTTACGGTTTTTCGTTGGTCATGGGGAAAAATGGGTGGTTTGATTTGAGGGCTTTTTGGTTTGCAGGGGAGGTTGAGAGCTCTCAAGGGGATTTTGTTTGCTTTGGGGTTTGTTTTCGGGGGTTGTTTACTTTGAGGGAAGAACTCAAGAGAGTTTTTAAGTGTTTTGGAATCAGGGGAGGTTTTGATTTTGTTTGCTTTATTTTGTTTTCTTTGGCAAGCGCTTGCCTCTGAGGGGAGGTTTGATTTATATGGTGTATGTTTTGGTATTGTATTTCTTGTAAATGATGTGTAAATAATATAAATGTTTTTGTACTTTTGATAATAAAAGATAAAAAAAAACACGCCCGATCTCGTCCGATCTCGGAAGCTAAGCAGGGTCGGGCCTGGTTAGTACTTGGATGGGAGACCGCCTGGGAATACCAGGTGCTGTAAGCTTTTTCATTTTTTTCATCATATGCTTTTCTTTCATCATATAGAGACATATTCACATGTCCAAAAATTCAGCCAGAATCAATAATGTGGGGGAGCATTTGCTCCCCCACATTATGGCCGAGGGCATGAGATCTTTAAAAGGCCCCTTTCTGCACAAAATAATGGCTTACGGCCATACCACCCTGAACACGCCCGATCTCGTCAGATCTCGGAAGCTAAGCAGGGTCGGGCCTGGTTAGTACTTGGATGGGAGACCGCCTGGGAATACCAGGTGCTGTAAGCTTTTTCATTTTTTTCATCATATGCTTTTCTTTCATCATATAGAGACATATTCACATGTCCAAAAATTCAGCCAGAATCAATAATGTGGGGGAGCATTTGCTCCCCCACATTATGGCCGAGGGCATGAGATCTTTAAAAGGCCCCTTTCTGCACACAATAATGGCTTACGGCCATACCACCCTGAACACGCCCGATCTCGGAAGCTAAGCAGGGTCGGGCCTGGTTAGTACTTGGATGGGAGACCGCCTGGGAATACCAGGTGCTGTATGTTTTTTCATTTTTTTCATCATATGCTTTTCTTTCATTATATAGAGACATATTCACATGTCCAAAAATTCAGCCAGAATCAATAATGTGGGGGAGCATTTGCTCCCCCACATTATGGCCGAGGGCATGAGATCTTTAAAAGGCCCCTTTCTGCACACAATAATGGCTTACGGCCATACCACCCTGAACACGTCCGATCTCGGAAGCTAAGCAGGGTCGGGCCTGGTTAGTACTTGGATGGGAGACCGCCTGGGAATACCAGGTGCTGTAAGCTTTTTCATTTTTTTCATCATATAGACACATATTCACATGTCCAAAAATTCAGCCAGAATCAATAATGTGGGGGAGCATTTTCTCCCCCACATTATGGCCG
>NC_089218.1:13637931-13642931 GCF_963930695.1 Labrus bergylta | reverse complement strand
GTCGGGCCTGGTTAGTACTTGGATGGGAGACCGCCTGGGAATACCAGGTGCTGTAAGCTTTTTCATTTTTTTCATCATATAGAGACATATTCACATGTCCAAAAATTCAGCCAGAATCAATAATGTGGGGGAGCATTTGCTCCCCCACATTATGGCCGAGGGCATGAGATCTTTAAAAGGCCCCTTTCTGCACACAATAATGGCTTACGGCCATACCACCCTGAACACGCCCGATCTCGTCCGATCTCGGAAGCTAAGCAGGGTCGGGCCTGGTTAGTACTTGGATGGGAGACCGCCTGGGAATACCAGGTGCTGTAAGCTTTTTCATTTTTTTCATCATATGCTTTTCTTTCATCATATAGAGACATATTCACATGTCCAAAAATTCAGCCAGAATCAATAATGTGGGGGAGCATTTGCTCCCCCACATTATGGCCGAGGGCATGAGATCTTTAAAAGGCCCCTTTCTGCACACAATAATGGCTTACGGCCATACCACCCTGAACACGCCCCGTTTACGGCAGAGACAGAGTGGAGCCCGGAGAGAGCAGACGTGCCAGAGAGAGCAGGAGTCCTTATTTTTCATTTTTGTTATATATTCCTTGTTTTGTTTAAAGTCCTCAGATCTTGAGTGATCGTCCCCCAGCAGTCACGGACTGTGAGGGGGATTGCTTTTCTTTTTTGCTTTTTTCTTACCTGTTTACCCCTTTTTTTGGGAAGACCTTTGATTTCTTAAATGTTTGCTAGCGGGCCGCTAGCAAGCACACACGGACGGATTACAAAGATGACAGGACAACGGACCGGAGAAAAGGAAAAAGAAATGGATAATGGACAAGAAAAAGGACAGACAAACACGGCATTGAAACAACGGAACGGATTAAACGACAACGAAAAGGACGACGGACAAAAAGGACTGATAAACATGGCAAACGAAACTAGGAATGGTATGGACAACGGAGAGAGAGGAAGAGAGAGGAGCAGTGAGCTGATTGCCCCAGCTGCGGACAATCAAGGACTGATTGGTGTGCAGAGTGTGAGAGGTGCAGAGGGAGCTGAGACAAGAGAGGCAAAAGTGGCCTACGAAAAAAAACTGACACTAAACATTGAAATGGTGGGGGAAAAAGTGCCTCTACAGCAGGTGATTAACAATTTAAAAATGATCTGCGGGGGCCTGCTGGCGTGCAGAACCGTCGGGCCGGAAAAACTGGAAGTAACAGTGAGCAACATCAAGGGAAAAGAAAGGCTGCTGGACGGCTTCAAAATTGGAGAGACAAGAGTTGTAGCCAGAGAACTAAACAATGACGAGCTGGTGGTGTCCTTTCTGAACCTGCCGGCCTACATCACGGATGAAGAAATCGTGTGGAAGCTGACGGGCTGGGGAGTGAACCCCACATCTCCGATTAAAAGAAGAATGTGGCCAGGGACAACAATAGCCGACGGAACAAGGTTTGTCCGGGTCCGGTTCAACGACCAGGTACAGTCGCTACCGTACTCCACAAAATTCAATACAGTGATGGGGAGCGAATTCTTCAGAGTCATTCATGACAGACAGCAAAAAGTGTGCAGGATGTGTATCCAGCCGGGACACATCCTGCGAGAGTGCCCGGAGTTCATGTGCCACAAATGTGGGGTGCAGGGACACTTTGCACGTGAGTGCAGCGCGAACCTGGCAAAATGTAAAAACTGTGGAAAAAGAGAAAATGACTGCGAGTGTGAAAATGAAAAGGAGAGCAGGAATGAGGCGGAGGAGGAGGTGTACAAGGACGCGGCAGAAGGAGAGGAGGAGGTGACTGGAGAAAGCGAGGAGGAGACCGGAGAGGAGGAGGGCAGCGGAGGAGAAATGGAGCAGAGCGGAGAGAGCGGAGGAGAGCAGGTGGCAGAGAACGAGTTGGAGACGCCGGAGCAGGCTGGAGGAGGGGGACAACAGAAGCAGCGGAAAACGAGCAAGAAAGCGAAAAAGGGAGACAGAACGGACGGAGAACCAGGGGTAAGCATGAGCACAAAGGGGAGGGAGGTGCCTGAGAGGGTGCCGGGGCAGGCGGGAGGGAGTAAAATCAGGGCAAACAACCTGACTAAAAGCGCCAGTCCAAACGAAACGGACAGCGAAATGGATGTTAGTGAACTGGCAAGCGCGCAAAAAAGACTGAGTTTGGGGCAACGAAAGAAGTTGGCTAAAAAATTAAAAAGTAAAGACAAATAATGGCTGGAAATAACCCTGGTAAATCCGTTTGTTTTTCTTTTTTTTCCTTTTTGATAATGGCCTTAATTTTATTTTCTATCAACGCCAATGGACTACGAAGCAAGGAAAAGAGACAATCCATGCTTTCCTGGCAAAATGACATCCTGTGTGTGCAGGAGACCAGGTGGGATGATTCCCTGGTAGAAGACATTAAAAAAGACTTTGTGGGCCAAATCTTTAGCTCCAATGGTACGCCAAGGGCGAGAGGAGTGGCGGTTCTAATCAAAACGGATCGGGTAACAGGGGCTAATTTGGTGTACGGGGATAAAGAGGGGAGAGTTATAGTTATAGACTGTATGTACGAAACAAAAAATTTAAGAATTATAAATATATATGCGCCGAACGGAGAAAAAGAAAGGAAAACGTTTTTTATAGAAATAAGCAAATGGTGGGAAGGAAACTGCGTGATAATCGGCGACTTCAATGTGGCAATGACGCCAACAGACGTATCAAAAAATAATGTGTTCAAGGGGGACGTAAGCAGAGGGGCACTGAAAGACCTAATAATAACCAAGCAGTGCTTAGACATATGGAGATTGCTGCACCCATGGGAAAGGGCTTACTCTAGAAGGCAAATCGTGCTAAACAGACTGAAACAATCAAGAATAGACCTCTCCCTGGTGACATGTGAGGTGGTGAAGTGGGTAAAAAGCGCTGAGTATAAAACCAATACGTGGAGCGATCACGCAGGAATGACAATCACATTTGGAAAAGAAACTGATTCACGTAAAGGAGGGATATGGTGCTTTAACGGAAGTCTGCTAGAAGATGATGCGTTTGTGAAAAGCATGAAAAAATTCTTGAATGATGTGGGATATGAGTGGGGGGAGAATGAAGATATGAATGTGTGGTGGGATGGGGTAAAAGTCAGAATCAAAAAAAAGTGCATTAACTATAGTAAGGAGAAAAAGTGGAGAGAAAATCAAATGGAAGAGAATCTAAGAAAACAACTAAGTGAGGAAATAACATTGCTCGACAGTGCAGATAATGCTTGCGCAGAAAAATACATACACTTAAAAGAGCAGTTAAAAGCGTTCGAACTAAAAAAATGTAGGGGCGCAGCGATTAGGAGCAAAATACAATATTTGTATGAAGGGGAAAGGAGCACAGCCTTTTTCCTGGGTCTGGAGAAACAAAAGCAAATAAAAACAGAAATAAACGAATTAGTGAACGCAGCAGGGGAAAGGGTGACGGATAAAACTGAAATATTAAAAACGGTCAAAGGCTACTATGAAAGCCTGTTCACGAGACAGGAGTGTGATGGTGCGAGCGCGGACAGAGCTGTGGGTGCCTTAAAGAAGGAACTTAGCGACGAGGATAAAATATGGTGTGAAAGTGAGTTTACGGACGGAGAAATCAAAAGCGCTCTAGAGGGTTTAAACAGAAACAAAAGTCCTGGTAGCGATGGCCTAACTGCTGAATTTTATTTAGCTTTCAAAGAACAGCTAGTACCCATACTAGGCAAACTAAGTAAATATATTGAGAGAGTCAAATGCATACCGAAAAGCTTGGGGGAGGGGGTGGTTACTATTTTCTACAAAAACAAGGGGGACAATAAAAATCTGGACAACTACAGACCAATCAGTTTACTAAACACAGATTACAAAATCATAGCAAAAACAATAGCCAATAGAATCAGGGAAGTAATAGGAACTATCATAGAGCAAACACAATCATACAGCATACCAAACAGGGACATAGCAGACTCAATCATTTCAATAAAACAGACGGTCAGGGACATGGAAAGGGAGGGGGGGATATGGTTAGGGATTGATTTAAGTAAGGCATTTGACAGAGTGGATCATGGGTTCATGGGGAGGGTTTTGGAGAGGTTTGGGTTCGGGGAGAGAATGCGAGAGTGGATAAATGTGTTGTACAAAGGGGCGGAAAGTAAGATAAAATGTAACGGGGCTTTAACTGATGCATTTAAGATCACAAGATCAGTAAGACAGGGGTGTCCGATGTCAGCGCTGCTGTATAGCTTGGTGGCAGAGCCGCTGGCAGCGCTGATATCGGAAGACGGGAGCATTGAAGGAATAGGGGAGGAAAATGTTAAAATAATCCAATATGCGGATGACGTGAATATAATGGTGAAAAGAGAGGAGGATATAGAACTAATACTGAAACACGTGCAAACCTATGAAAGGGCATCGGGGGCAAAAGTAAACGAAAATAAGTCTGAAATTATGCTACTGGGAAGGGAATCAAATTACGCTAATAGGTGGGGATTTAAAACGGTGGGGGAGAGAAGAAAAGTGCTGGGAGTGAGTGTGGGGAAAAACGAGAATGAATGTGATGACGAAACATGGAAAGAGGTGGTGGGTAAAATTAAGAAAACTTTGAATTTGTGGAGGGCAAGGGGCCTATTGCTGAGAGGAAGGGTAGCCGTAACAAATGCTCTCGTGTTGTCCAAAGTGAATCATGCGCTGAGTACTTGCGCGCTCCCGGACTGGGCCTTCGCGGAGATCTCAAAGATCATTAGGGACTTTATTTGGAGAAACAAAGCAGCGAGTATAGCTCACAAAACAATAATAGGGGCTAAAGATCAGGGTGGGTTAGCTTTGATTGACTTACTGACAAAAAAAGTAGCACTAAGAGCCAAATTGATAGGCAAATTTAAGGACCAGAGCCGGAGCGTAGGTTGGAAAAATCATTTCAAACAACATCTGTGCAGTTTTGGACTCCACAACGAGGACAACCTGCACCAGATAAATAACCCGGACGCATTTAAACACTTGCCACGGTTTTTCCAGGAAGTACT
>NC_089218.1:13630431-13632931 GCF_963930695.1 Labrus bergylta | reverse complement strand
ATACCAGGTGCTGTAAGTTTTTTCATTTTTTTCATCATATGCTTTTCTTTCATCATATAGAGACATATTCACATGTCCAAAAATTCAGCCAGAATCAATAATGTGGGGGAGCATTTGCTCCCCCACATTATGGCCGAGGGCATGAGATCTTTAAAAGGCCCCTTTCTGCACACAATAATGGCTTACGGCCATACCACCCTGAACACGCCCGATCTCGTCCGATCTCGGAAGCTAAGCAGGGTCGGGCCTGGTTAGTACTTGGATGGGAGACCGCATGGGAATACCAGGTGCTGTAAGCTTTTTCATTTTTTTCATCATATAGAGACATATTCACATGTCCAAAAATTCAGCCAGAATCAATAATGTGGGGGAGCATTTTCTCCCCCACATTATGGCCGAGGGCATGAGATCTTTAAAAGGCCCCTTTCTGCACACAATAATGGCTTACGGCCATACCACCCTGAACACGCCCGATCTCGTCCGATCTCGGAAGCTAAGCAGGGTCGGGCCTGGTTAGTACTTGGATGGGAGACCGCCTGGGAATACCAGGTGCTGTAAGCTTTTTCATTTTTTTCATCATATAGAGACATATTCACATGTCCAAAAATTCAGCCAGAATCAATAATGTGGGGGAGCATTTGGTCCCCCACATTATGGCCGAGGGCATGAGATCTTTAAAAGGCCCCTTTCTGCACACAATAATGGCTTACGGCCATACCACCCTGAACACGCCCGATCTCGTCCGATCTCGGAAGCTAAGCAGGGTCGGGCCTGGTTAGTACTTGGATGGGAGACCGCCTGGGAATACCAGGTGCTGTAAGCTTTTTCATTTTTTTCATCATATGCTTTTCTTTCATCATATAGAGACATATTCACATGTCCATAAATTCAGCCAGAATCAATAATGTGGGGGAGCATTTGCTCCCCCACATTATGGCCGAGGGCATGAGATCTTTAAAAGGCCCCTTTCTGCACAAAATAATGGCTTACGGCCATACCACCCTGAACACGCCCGATCTCGTCAGATCTCGGAAGCTAAGCAGGGTCGGGCCTGGTTAGTACTTGGATGGGAGACCGCCTGGGAATACCAGGTGCTGTAAGCTTTTTCATTTTTTTCATCATATGCTTTTCTTTCATCATATAGAGACATATTCACATGTCCAAAAATTCAGCCAGAATCAATAATGTGGGGGAGCATTTGCTCCCCCACATCATGGCCGAGGGCATGAGATCTTTAAAAGGCCCCTTTCTGCACACAATAATGGCTTACGGCCATACCACCCTGAACACGCCCGATCTCAGAAGCTAAGCAGGGTCGGGCCTGGTTAGTACTTGGATGGGAGACCGCCTGGGAATACCAGGTGCTGTAAGCTTTTTCATTTTTTCCATCATATGCTTTTCTTTCATCATATAGAGACATATTCACATGTCCAAAAATTCAGCCAGAATCAATAATGTGGGGGAGCATTTGCTCCCCCACATTATGGCCGAGGGCATGAGATCTTTAAAAGGCCCCTTTCTGCACAACATAATTGCTTACGGCCATACCACCCTGAACACGCCCGATCTCGTCAGATCTCGGAAGCTAAGCAGGGTCGGGCCTGGTTGGTACTTGGATGGGAGACCGCCTGGGAATACCAGGTGCTGTAAGCTTTTTCATTTTTTTCATCATATAGAGACATATTCACATGTCCAAAAATTCAGCCAGAATCAATAATGTGGGGGAGCATTTGCTCCCCCACATTATGGCCGAGGGCATGAGATCTTTAAAAGGCCCCTTTCTGCACACAATAATGGCTTACGGCCATACCACCCTGAACACGCCCGATCTCGTCCGATCTCGGAAGCTAAGCAGGGTCGGGCCTGGTTAGTACTTGGATGGGAGACCGCCTGGGAATACCAGGTGCTGTAAGCTTTTTCATTTTTTTCATCATATAGAGACATATTCACATGTCCAAAAATTCAGCCAGAATCAATAATGTGGGGGAGCATTTTCTCCCCCACATTATGGCCGAGGGCATGAGATCTTTAAAAGGCCCCTTTCTGCACACAATAATGGCTTACGGCCATACCACCCTGAACACGCCCGATCTCGTCCGATCTCGGAAGCTAAGCAGGGTCGGGCCTGGTTAGTACTTGGATGGGAGACCGCCTGGGAATACCAGGTGCTGTAAGCTTTTTCATTTTTTTCATCATATGCTTTTCTTTCATCATATAGAGACATATTCACATGTCCAAAAATTCAGCCAGAATCAATAATGTGGGGGAGCATTTGCTCCCCCACATTATGGCCGAGGGCATGAGATCTTTAAAAGGCCCCTTTCTGCACACAATAATGGCTTACGGCCATACCACCCTGAACACGCCCGATCTCGTCCGATCTCGGAAGCTAAGCAGGGTCGGGCCTGGTTAGTACTTGGATGGGAGACCGCCTGGGAATACCAGGTGCTGTAAGCTTTTTCATTTTTTTCATCATATGCTTTTCTTTCATCATATAGAG
>NC_089218.1:13620431-13622931 GCF_963930695.1 Labrus bergylta | reverse complement strand
TCCGATCTCGGAAGCTAAGCAGGGTCGGGCCTGGTTAGTACTTGGATGGGAGACCGCCTGGGAATACCAGGTGCTGTAAGCTTTTTCATTTTTTTCATCATATAGAGACATATTCACATGTCCAAAAATTCAGCCAGAATCAATAATGTGGGGGAGCATTTGCTCCCCCACATTATGGCCGAGGGCATGAGATCTTTAAAAGGCCCCTTTCTGCACACAATAATGGCTTACGGCCATACCACCCTGAACACGCCCGATCTCGTCCGATCTCGGAAGCTAAGCAGGGTCGGGCCTGGTTAGTACTTGGATGGGAGACCGCCTGGGAATACCAGGTGCTGTAAGCTTTTTCATTTTTTTCATCATATGCTTTTCTTTCATCATATAGAGACATATTCACATGTCCAAAAATTCAGCCAGAATCAATAATGTGGGGGAGCATTTGCTCCCCCACATTATGGCCGAGGGCATGAGATCTTTAAAAGGCCCCTTTCTGCACAACATAATGGCTTACGGCCATACCACCCTGAACACGCCCGATCTCGTCAGATCTCGGAAGCTAAGCAGGGTCGGGCCTGGTTAGTACTTGGATGGGAGACCGCCTGGGAATACCAGGTGCTGTAAGCTTTTTCATTTTTTTCATCATATAGAGACATATTCACATGTCCAAAAATTCAGCCAGAATCAATAATGTGGGGGAGCATTTGCTCCCCCACATTATGGCCGAGGGCATGAGATCTTTAAAAGGCCCCTTTCTGCACACAATAATGGCTTACGGCCATACCACCCTGAACACGCCCGATCTCGTCCGATCTCGGAAGCTAAGCAGGGTCGGGCCTGGTTAGTACTTGGATGGGAGACCGCCTGGGAATACCAGGTGCTGTAAGCTTTTTCATTTTTTTCATCATATAGAGACATATTCACATGTCCAAAAATTCAGCCAGAATCAATAATGTGGGGGAGCATTTGCTCCCCCACATTATGGCCGAGGGCATGAGATCTTTAAAAGGCCCCTTTCTGCACACAATAATGGCTTACGGCCATACCACCCTGAACACGCCCGATCTCGTCCGATCTCGGAAGCTAAGCAGGGTCGGGCCTGGTACTTGGATGGGAGACCGCCTGGGAATACCAGGTGCTGTAAGCTTTTTCATTTTTTTCATCATATGCTTTTCTTTCATCATATAGAGAAATATTCACATGTCCAAAAATTCAGCCAGAATCAATAATGTCCCCACATTATGGCCGAGGGCATGAGATCTTTAAAAGGCCCCTTTCTGCATACAATAATGGCTTACGGCCATTCCACCCTGAACACGCCCGATCTCAGAAGCTAAGCAGGGTCGGGCCTGGTTAGTACTTGGATGGGAGACCGCCTGGGAATACCAGGTGCTGTAAGCTTTTTCATTTTTTTCATCATATGCTTTTCTTTCATCATATAGAGACATATTCACATGTCCAAAAATTCAGCCAGAATCAATAATGTGGGGGAGCATTTGCTCCCCCACATTATGGCCGAGGGCATGAGATCTTTAAAAGGCCCCTTTCTGCACACAATAACGGCTTACGGCCATACCACCCTGAACACGCCCGATCTCGTCAGATCTCGGAAGCTAAGCAGGGTCGGGCCTGGTTAGTACTTGGATGGGAGACCGCCTGGGAATACCAGGTGCTGTAAGCTTTTTCATTTTTTTCATCATATAGAGACATGGCCGAGGGCATGAGATCTTTAAAAGGCCCCTTTCTGCACAACATAATGGCTTACGGCCATACCACCCTGAACACGCCCGATCTCGTCCAATCTCGGAAGCTAAGCAGGGTCGGGCCTGGTTAGTACTTGGATGGGAGACCGCCTGGGAATACCAGGTGCTGTAAGCTTTTTCATTTTTTTCATCATATGCTTTTCTTTCATCATATAGAGACATATTCACATGTCCAAAAATTCAGCCAGAATCAATAATGTGGGGGAGCATTTGCTCCCCCACATCATGGCCGAGGGCATGAGATCTTTAAAAGGCCCCTTTCTGCACACAATAATGGCTTACGGCCATACCACCCTGAACACGCCCGATCTCAGAAGCTAAGCAGGGTCGGGCCTGGTTAGTACTTGGATGGGAGACCGCCTGGGAATACCAGGTGCTGTAAGCTTTTTCATTTTTTCCATCATATGCTTTTCTTTCATCATATAGAGACATATTCACATGTCCAAAAATTCAGCCAGAATCAATAATGTGGGGGAGCATTTGCTCCCCCACATTATGGCCGAGGGCATGAGATCTTTAAAAGGCCCCTTTCTGCACAACATAATGGCTTACGGCCATACCACCCTGAACACGCCCGATCTCGTCAGATCTCGGAAGCTAAGCAGGGTCGGGCCTGGTTGGTACTTGGATGGGAGACCGCCTGGGAATACCAGGTGCTATAAGCTTTTTCATTTTTTTCATCATATAGAGACATATTCACATGTCCAAAAATTCAGCCAGAATCAATAATGTGGGGGAGC
>NC_089218.1:13602931-13615431 GCF_963930695.1 Labrus bergylta | reverse complement strand
ATCTTGAGTGATCGTCCCCCAGCAGTCACGGACTGTGAGGGGGATTGCTTTTCTTTTTTGCTTTTTTCTTACCTGTTTACCCCTTTTTTTGGGAAGACCTTTGATTTCTTAAATGTTTGCTAGCGGGCCGCTAGCAAGCACACACGGACGGATTACAAAGATGACAGGACAACGGACCGGAGAAAAGGAAAAAGAAATGGATAATGGACAAGAAAAAGGACAGACAAACACGGCATTGAAACAACGGAACGGATTAAACGACAACGAAAAGGACGACGGACAAAAAGGACTGATAAACATGGCAAACGAAACTAGGAATGGTATGGACAACGGAGAGAGAGGAAGAGAGAGGAGCAGTGAGCTGATTGCCCCAGCTGCGGACAATCAAGGACTGATTGGTGTGCAGAGTGTGAGAGGTGCAGAGGGAGCTGAGACAAGAGAGGCAAAAGTGGCCTACGAAAAAAAACTGACACTAAACATTGAAATGGTGGGGGAAAAAGTGCCTCTACAGCAGGTGATTAACAATTTAAAAATGATCTGCGGGGGCCTGCTGGCGTGCAGAACCGTCGGGCCGGAAAAACTGGAAGTAACAGTGAGCAACATCAAGGGAAAAGAAAGGCTGCTGGACGGCTTCAAAATTGAAGAGACAAGAGTTGTAGCCAGAGAACTAAACAATGACGAGCTGGTGGTGTCCTTTCTGAACCTGCCGGCCTACATCACGGATGAAGAAATCGTGTGGAAGCTGACGGGCTGGGGAGTGAACCCCACATCTCCGATTAAAAGAAGAATGTGGCCAGGGACAACAATAGCCGACGGAACAAGGTTTGTCCGGGTCCGGTTCAACGACCAGGTACAGTCGCTACCGTACTCCACAAAATTCAATACAGTGATGGGGAGCGAATTCTTCAGAGTCATTCATGACAGACAGCAAAAAGTGTGCAGGATGTGTATCCAGCCGGGACACATCCTGCGAGAGTGCCCGGAGTTCATGTGCCACAAATGTGGGGTGCAGGGACACTTTGCACGTGAGTGCAGCGCGAACCTGGCAAAATGTAAAAACTGTGGAAAAAGAGAAAATGACTGCGAGTGTGAAAATGAAAAGGAGAGCAGGAATGAGGCGGAGGAGGAGGTGTACAAGGACGCGGCAGAAGGAGAGGAGGAGGTGACTGGAGAAAGCGAGGAGGAGACCGGAGAGGAGGAGGGCAGCGGAGGAGAAATGGAGCAGAGCGGAGAGAGCGGAGGAGAGCAGGTGGCAGAGAACGAGTTGGAGACGCCGGAGCAGGCTGGAGGAGGGGGACAACAGAAGCAGCGGAAAACGAGCAAGAAAGCGAAAAAGGGAGACAGAACGGACGGAGAACCAGGGGTAAGCATGAGCACAAAGGGGAGGGAGGTGCCTGAGAGGGTGCCGGGGCAGGCGGGAGGGAGTAAAATCAGGGCAAACAACCTGACTAAAAGCGCCAGTCCAAACGAAACGGACAGCGAAATGGATGTTAGTGAACTGGCAAGCGCGCAAAAAAGACTGAGTTTGGGGCAACGAAAGAAGTTGGCTAAAAAATTAAAAAGTAAAGACAAATAATGGCTGGAAATAACCCTGGTAAATCCGTTTGTTTTTCTTTTTTTTCCTTTTTGATAATGGCCTTAATTTTATTTTCTATCAACGCCAATGGACTACGAAGCAAGGAAAAGAGACAATCCATGCTTTCCTGGCAAAATGACATCCTGTGTGTGCAGGAGACCAGGTGGGATGATTCCCTGGTAGAAGACATTAAAAAAGACTTTGTGGGCCAAATCTTTAGCTCCAATGGTACGCCAAGGGCGAGAGGAGTGGCGGTTCTAATCAAAACGGATCGGGTAACAGGGGTTAATTTGGTGTACGGGGATAAAGAGGGGAGAGTTATAGTTATAGACTGTATGTACGAAACAAAAAATTTAAGAATTATAAATATATATGCGCCGAACGGAGAAAAAGAAAGGAAAACGTTTTTTATAGAAATAAGCAAATGGTGGGAAGGAAACTGCGTGATAATCGGCGACTTCAATGTGGCAATGACGCCAACAGACGTATCAAAAAATAATGTGTTCAAGGGGGACGTAAGCAGAGGGGCACTGAAAGACCTAATAATAACCAAGCAGTGCTTAGACATATGGAGATTGCTGCACCCATGGGAAAGGGCTTACTCTAGAAGGCAAATCGTGCTAAACAGACTGAAACAATCAAGAATAGACCTCTCCCTGGTGACATGTGAGGTGGTGAAGTGGGTAAAAAGCGCTGAGTATAAAACCAATACGTGGAGCGATCACGCAGGAATGACAATCACATTTGGAAAAGAAACTGATTCACGTAAAGGAGGGATATGGTGCTTTAACGGAAGTCTGCTAGAAGATGATGCGTTTGTGAAAAGCATGAAAAAATTCTTGAATGATGTGGGATATGAGTGGGGGGAGAATGAAGATATGAATGTGTGGTGGGATGGGGTAAAAGTCAGAATCAAAAAAAAGTGCATTAACTATAGTAAGGAGAAAAAGTGGAGAGAAAATCAAATGGAAGAGAATCTAAGAAAACAACTAAGTGAGGAAATAACATTGCTCGACAGTGCAGATAATGCTTGCGCAGAAAAATACATACGCTTAAAAGAGCAGTTAAAAGCGTTCGAACTAAAAAAATGTAGGGGCGCAGCGATTAGGAGCAAAATACAATATTTGTATGAAGGGGAAAGGAGCACAGCCTTTTTCCTGGGTCTGGAGAAACAAAAGCAAATAAAAACAGAAATAAACGAATTAGTGAACGCAGCAGGGGAAAGGGTGACGGATAAAACTGAAATATTAAAAACGGTCAAAGGCTACTATGAAAGCCTGTTCACGAGACAGGAGTGTGATGGTGCGAGCGCGGACAGAGCTGTGGGTGCCTTAAAGAAGGAACTTAGCGACGAGGATAAAATATGGTGTGAAAGTGAGTTTACGGACGGAGAAATCAAAAGCGCTCTAGAGGGTTTAAACAGAAACAAAAGTCCTGGTAGCGATGGCCTAACTGCTGAATTTTATTTAGCTTTCAAAGAACAGCTAGTACCCATACTAGGCAAACTAAGTAAATATATTGAGAGAGTCAAATGCATACCGAAAAGCTTGGGGGAGGGGGTGGTTACTATTTTCTACAAAAACAAGGGGGACAATAAAAATCTGGACAACTACAGACCAATCAGTTTACTAAACACAGATTACAAAATCATAGCAAAAACAATAGCCAATAGAATCAGGGAAGTAATAGGAACTATCATAGAGCAAACACAATCATACAGCATACCAAACAGGGACATAGCAGACTCAATCATTTCAATAAAACAGACGGTCAGGGACATGGAAAGGGAGGGGGGGATATGGTTAGGGATTGATTTAAGTAAGGCATTTGACAGAGTGGATCATGGGTTCATGGGGAGGGTTTTGGAGAAGTTTGGGTTCGGGGAGAGAATGCGAGAGTGGATAAATGTGTTGTACAAAGGGGCGGAAAGTAAGATAAAATGTAACGGGGCTTTAACTGATGCATTTAAGATCACAAGATCAGTAAGACAGGGGTGTCCGATGTCAGCGCTGCTGTATAGCTTGGTGGCAGAGCCGCTGGCAGCGCTGATATCGGAAGACGGGAGCATTGAAGGAATAGGGGAGGAAAATGTTAAAATAATCCAATATGCGGATGACGTGAATATAATGGTGAAAAGAGAGGAGGATATAGAACTAATACTGAAACACGTGCAAACCTATGAAAGGGCATCGGGGGCAAAAGTAAACGAAAATAAGTCTGAAATTATGCTACTGGGAAGGGAATCAAATTACGCTAATAGGTGGGGATTTAAAACGGTGGGGGAGAGAAGAAAAGTGCTGGGAGTGAGTGTGGGGAAAAACGAGAATGAATGTGATGACGAAACATGGAAAGAGGTGGTGGGTAAAATTAAGAAAACTTTGAATTTGTGGAGGGCAAGGGGCCTATTGCTGAGAGGAAGGGTAGCCGTAACAAATGCTCTCGTGTTGTCCAAAGTGAATCATGCGCTGAGTACTTGCGCGCTCCCGGACTGGGCCTTCGCGGAGATCTCAAAGATCATTAGGGACTTTATTTGGAGAAACAAAGCAGCGAGTATAGCTCACAAAACAATAATAGGGGCTAAAGATCAGGGTGGGTTAGCTTTGATTGACTTACTGACAAAAAAAGTAGCACTAAGAGCCAAATTGATAGGCAAATTTAAGGACCAGAGCCGGAGCGTAGGTTGGAAAAATCATTTCAAACAACATCTGTGCAGTTTTGGACTCCACAACGAGGACAACCTGCACCAGATAAATAACCCGGACGCATTTAAACACTTGCCACGGTTTTTCCAGGAAGTACTCAATGCGTGGTATCAGGTTTCAGCCTGGACTGTACCGGAATGCGGAACGAGAGGGTCAGTGCTGCGGCTGCCCTTCCTCTCAAGCCCGTATTTTAAAAATGGGGAGAGGGCAATCAAGTGCGAGGCAATGGAGAAAGCGGGATACATTAGAATAGGGGATTTAGTGAACGATGAGGGGGAGTTTGATGTACAAATGGTGTTGGTGGGGTTAAAAAACAAGGGGTATGTGTGCAGAAAGGATGTGATTGAGAGAGTGTTTGAAAATGTAAAATTGTCTTTGTCGAGCGAATGGGAAAAACTAATCAAGGAGAAGGAGGGAGCGATGCGGGACGATGCGGTGGGGATCTCCCTGTGCCTAGGGGAGAAGAAGCACAACATTACTGATGTCACCACAAAAATTTGGTATAGATGCGCAATCACACATAGAATACAGAAACCCACATCTGAAGTTAAATGGACAGACACATACCCAGACATAACAAGCAACATGATATGGAAAAACATTAACATACCGCACACACCGCATGCAATATTTGACTTAGATTTCAAACTGAGGCACAGGAGGATCTTCACCTGCATCGTCCTGCATCAAATCCACAAGGAGAGGTATGAAAGAAAGTGTTGTGTATGTGAAAGTGTGGATGAGGATTTGGTGCATTTGTTTGTGACATGTGGGGAATTGGGCGTGTTTTGGGGAAAAATAAGGGAAATGTTGGGGAAATGTAGTGAGAATGAGTGTTGGAATGAAAGGGGGTGGGAATTGTCGGTGCTGATGGGGGTGGGAACGAAACAAAAAAACCACAACGTTATGAATATGATTTTAGCCTTTGCACGCAAAGCGGTTTTTAACAGAAGGAATTTTGCATTGTACGAAAACAAGAGAATGAATGTGTGGAGAATGTTTTCGAATGAATGGAGAGCACACCTAAAATTGTTGCACGTTGCGAATGAGAGTGAGTTTGTGAGAATGTTTGTGGAAGGGGCGAAAGTGTGTGGGGTAAATGAAGAGGGCATTGTGTGGGACGTATAATTTATTTTGTTTCTGTTACGGTTTTTCGTTGGTCATGGGGAAAAATGGGTGGTTTGATTTGAGGGCCTTTTGGTTTGCAGGGGAGGTTGAGAGCTCTCAAGGGGATTTTGTTTGCTTTGGGGTTTGTTTTCGGGGGTTGTTTACTTTGAGGGAAGAACTCAAGAGAGTTTTTAAGTGTTTTGGAATCAGGGGAGGTTTTGATTTTGTTTGCTTTATTTTGTTTTCTTTGGCAAGCGCTTGCCTCTGAGGGGAGGTTTGATTTATATGGTGTATGTTTTGGTATTGTATTTCTTGTAAATGATGTGTAAATAATATAAATGTTTTTGTACTTTTGATAATAAAAGATAAAAAAAAAAAAACACGCCCGATCTCGTCAGATCTCGGAAGCTAAGCAGGGTCGGGCCTGGTTAGTACTTGGATGGGAGACCGCCTGGGAATACCAGGTGCTGTAAGCTTTTTCATTTTTTTCATCATATGCTTTTCTTTCATCATATAGAGACATATTCACATGTCCAAAAATTCAGCCAGAATCAATAATGTGGGGGAGCATTTGCTCCCCCACATTATGGCCGAGGGCATGAGATCTTTAAAAGGCCCCTTTCTGCACACAATAATGGCTTACGGCCATACCACCCTGAACACGCCCGATCTCGTCCGATCTCGGAAGCTAAGCAGGGTCGGGCCTGGTTAGTACTTGGATGGGAGACGGCCTGGGAATACCAGGTGCTGTAAGCTCTTTCATTTTTTTCATCATATGCTTTTCTTTCATCATATAGAGACATATTCACATGTCCAAAAATTCAGCCAGAATCAATAATGTGGGGGAGCATTTGCTCCCCCACATTATGGCCGAGGGCATGAGATCTTTAAAAGGCCCCTTTCTGCACACAATAATGGCTTACGGCCATACCACCCTGAACATGCCCGATCTCGTCAGATCTCGGAAGCTAAGCAGGGTCGGGCCTGGTTAGTACTTGGATGGGAGACCGCCTGGGAATACCAGGTGCTGTAAGCTTTTTCATTTTTTTCATCATATGCTTTTCTTTCATCATATAGAGACATATTCACATGTCCAAAAATTCAGCCAGAATCAATAATGTGGGGGAGCATTTGCTCCCCCACATTATGGCCGAGGGCATGAGATCTTTAAAAGGCCCCTTTCTGCACACAATAACGGCTTACGGCCATACCACCCTGAACACGCCCGATCTCGTCAGATCTCGGAAGCTAAGCAGGGTCGGGCCTGGTTAGTACTTGGATGGGAGACCGCCTGGGAATACCAGGTGCTGTAAGCTTTTTCATTTTTTTCATCATATGCTTTTCTTTCATCATATAGAGACATATTCACATGTCCAAAAATTCAGCCAGAATCAATAATGTGGGGGAGCATTTGCTCCCCCACATTATGGCCGAGGGCATGAGATCTTTAAAAGGCCCCTTTCTGCACACAATAATGGCTTACGGCCATACCACCCTGAACACGCCCGATCTCGGAAGCTAAGCAGGGTCGGGCCTGGTTAGTACTTGGATGGGAGACCGCCTGGGAATACCAGGTGCTGTAAGCTTTTTCATTTTTTTCATCATATGCTTTTCTTTCATCATATAGAGACATATTCACATGTCCAAAAATTCAGCCAGAATCAATAATGTGGGGGAGCATTTGCTCCCCCACATTATGGCCGAGGGCATGAGATCTTTAAAAGGCCCCTTTCTGCACACAATAATGGCTTACGGCCATACCACCCTGAACACGCCCCGTTTACGGCAAAGACAGAGTGGAGCCCGGAGAGAGCAGACGTGCCAGAGAGAGCAGGAGTCCTTATTTTTCATTTTTGTTATATATGCCTTGTTTTGTTTAAAGTCCTCAGATCTTGAGTGATCGTCCCCCAGCAGTCACGGACTGTGAGGGGGATTGCTTTTCTTTTTTGCTTTTTTCTTACCTGTTTACCCCTTTTTTTGGGAAGACCTTTGATTTCTTAAATGTTTGCTAGCGGGCCGCTAGCAAGCACACACGGACGGATTACAAAGATGACAGGACAACGGACCGGAGAAAAGGAAAAAGAAATGGATAATGGACAAGAAAAAGGACAGACAAACACGGCATTGAAACAACGGAACGGATTAAACGACAACGAAAAGGACGACGGACAAAAAGGACTGATAAACATGGCAAACGAAACTAGGAATGGTATGGACAACGGAGAGAGAGGAAGAGAGAGGAGCAGTGAGCTGATTGCCCCAGCTGCGGACAATCAAGGACTGATTGGTGTGCAGAGTGTGAGAGGTGCAGAGGGAGCTGAGACAAGAGAGGCAAAAGTGGCCTACGAAAAAAAACTGACACTAAACATTGAAATGGTGGGGGAAAAAGTGCCTCTACAGCAGGTGATTAACAATTTAAAAATGATCTGCGGGGGCCTGCTGGCGTGCAGAACCGTCGGGCCGGAAAAACTGGAAGTAACAGTGAGCAACATCAAGGGAAAAGAAAGGCTGCTGGACGGCTTCAAAATTGGAGAGACAAGAGTTGTAGCCAGAGAACTAAACAATGACGAGCTGGTGGTGTCCTTTCTGAACCTGCCGGCCTACATCACGGATGAAGAAATCGTGTGGAAGCTGACGGGCTGGGGAGTGAACCCCACATCTCCGATTAAAAGAAGAATGTGGCCAGGGACAACAATAGCCGACGGAACAAGGTTTGTCCGGGTCCGGTTCAACGACCAGGTACAGTCGCTACCGTACTCCACAAAATTCAATACAGTGATGGGGAGCGAATTCTTCAGAGTCATTCATGACAGACAGCAAAAAGTGTGCAGGATGTGTATCCAGCCGGGACACATCCTGCGAGAGTGCCCGGAGTTCATGTGCCACAAATGTGGGGTGCAGGGACACTTTGCACGTGAGTGCAGCGCGAACCTGGCAAAATGTAAAAACTGTGGAAAAAGAGAAAATGACTGCGAGTGTGAAAATGAAAAGGAGAGCAGGAATGAGGCGGAGGAGGAGGTGTACAAGGACGCGGCAGAAGGAGAGGAGGAGGTGACTGGAGAAAGCGAGGAGGAGACCGGAGAGGAGGAGGGCAGCGGAGGAGAAATGGAGCAGAGCGGAGAGAGCGGAGGAGAGCAGGTGGCAGAGAACGAGTTGGAGACGCCGGAGCAGGCTGGAGGAGGGGGACAACAGAAGCAGCGGAAAACGAGCAAGAAAGCGAAAAAGGGAGACAGAACGGACGGAGAACCAGGGGTAAGCATGAGCACAAAGGGGAGGGAGGTGCCTGAGAGGGTGCCGGGGCAGGCGGGAGGGAGTAAAATCAGGGCAAACAACCTGACTAAAAGCGCCAGTCCAAACGAAACGGACAGCGAAATGGATGTTAGTGAACTGGCAAGCGCGCAAAAAAGACTGAGTTTGGGGCAACGAAAGAAGTTGGCTAAAAAATTAAAAAGTAAAGACAAATAATGGCTGGAAATAACCCTGGTAAATCCGTTTGTTTTTCTTTTTTTTCCTTTTTGATAATGGCCTTAATTTTATTTTCTATCAACGCCAATGGACTACGAAGCAAGGAAAAGAGACAATCCATGCTTTCCTGGCAAAATGACATCCTGTGTGTGCAGGAGACCAGGTGGGATGATTCCCTGGTAGAAGACATTAAAAAAGACTTTGTGGGCCAAATCTTTAGCTCCAATGGTACGCCAAGGGCGAGAGGAGTGGCGGTTCTAATCAAAACGGATCGGGTAACAGGGGCTAATTTGGTGTACGGGGATAAAGAGGGGAGAGTTATAGTTATAGACTGTATGTACGAAACAAAAAATTTAAGAATTATAAATATATATGCGCCGAACGGAGAAAAAGAAAGGAAAACGTTTTTTATAGAAATAAGCAAATGGTGGGAAGGAAACTGCGTGATAATCGGCGACTTCAATGTGGCAATGACGCCAACAGACGTATCAAAAAATAATGTGTTCAAGGGGGACGTAAGCAGAGGGGCACTGAAAGACCTAATAATAACCAAGCAGTGCTTAGACATATGGAGATTGCTGCACCCATGGGAAAGGGCTTACTCTAGAAGGCAAATCGTGCTAAACAGACTGAAACAATCAAGAATAGACCTCTCCCTGGTGACATGTGAGGTGGTGAAGTGGGTAAAAAGCGCTGAGTATAAAACCAATACGTGGAGCGATCACGCAGGAATGACAATCACATTTGGAAAAGAAACTGATTCACGTAAAGGAGGGATATGGTGCTTTAACGGAAGTCTGCTAGAAGATGATGCGTTTGTGAAAAGCATGAAAAAATTCTTGAATGATGTGGGATATGAGTGGGGGGAGAATGAAGATATGAATGTGTGGTGGGATGGGGTAAAAGTCAGAATCAAAAAAAAGTGCATTAACTATAGTAAGGAGAAAAAGTGGAGAGAAAATCAAATGGAAGAGAATCTAAGAAAACAACTAAGTGAGGAAATAACATTGCTCGACAGTGCAGATAATGCTTGCGCAGAAAAATACATACACTTAAAAGAGCAGTTAAAAGCGTTCGAACTAAAAAAATGTAGGGGCGCAGCGATTAGGAGCAAAATACAATATTTGTATGAAGGGGAAAGGAGCACAGCCTTTTTCCTGGGTCTGGAGAAACAAAAGCAAATAAAAACAGAAATAAACGAATTAGTGAACGCAGCAGGGGAAAGGGTGACGGATAAAACTGAAATATTAAAAACGGTCAAAGGCTACTATGAAAGCCTGTTCACGAGACAGGAGTGTGATGGTGCGAGCGCGGACAGAGCTGTGGGTGCCTTAAAGAAGGAACTTAGCGACGAGGATAAAATATGGTGTGAAAGTGAGTTTACGGACGGAGAAATCAAAAGCGCTCTAGAGGGTTTAAACAGAAACAAAAGTCCTGGTAGCGATGGCCTAACTGCTGAATTTTATTTAGCTTTCAAAGAACAGCTAGTACCCATACTAGGCAAACTAAGTAAATATATTGAGAGAGTCAAATGCATACCGAAAAGCTTGGGGGAGGGGGTGGTTACTATTTTCTACAAAAACAAGGGGGACAATAAAAATCTGGACAACTACAGACCAATCAGTTTACTAAACACAGATTACAAAATCATAGCAAAAACAATAGCCAATAGAATCAGGGAAGTAATAGGAACTATCATAGAGCAAACACAATCATACAGCATACCAAACAGGGACATAGCAGACTCAATCATTTCAATAAAACAGACGGTCAGGGACATGGAAAGGGAGGGGGGGATATGGTTAGGGATTGATTTAAGTAAGGCATTTGACAGAGTGGATCATGGGTTCATGGGGAGGGTTTTGGAGAAGTTTGGGTTCGGGGAGAGAATGCGAGAGTGGATAAATGTGTTGTACAAAGGGGCGGAAAGTAAGATAAAATGTAACGGGGCTTTAACTGATGCATTTAAGATCACAAGATCAGTAAGACAGGGGTGTCCGATGTCAGCGCTGCTGTATAGCTTGGTGGCAGAGCCGCTGGCAGCGCTGATATCGGAAGACGGGAGCATTGAAGGAATAGGGGAGGAAAATGTTAAAATAATCCAATATGCGGATGACGTGAATATAATGGTGAAAAGAGAGGAGGATATAGAACTAATACTGAAACACGTGCAAACCTATGAAAGGGCATCGGGGGCAAAAGTAAACGAAAATAAGTCTGAAATTATGCTACTGGGAAGGGAATCAAATTACGCTAATAGGTGGGGATTTAAAACGGTGGGGGAGAGAAGAAAAGTGCTGGGAGTGAGTGTGGGGAAAAACGAGAATGAATGTGATGACGAAACATGGAAAGAGGTGGTGGGTAAAATTAAGAAAACTTTGAATTTGTGGAGGGCAAGGGGCCTATTGCTGAGAGGAAGGGTAGCCATAACAAATGCTCTCGTGTTGTCCAAAGTGAATCATGCGCTGAGTACTTGCGCGCTCCCGGACTGGGCCTTCGCGGAGATCTCAAAGATCATTAGGGACTTTATTTGGAGAAACAAAGCAGCGAGTATAGCTCACAAAACAATAATAGGGGCTAAAGATCAGGGTGGGTTAGCTTTGATTGACTTACTGACAAAAAAAAGTAGCACTAAGAGCCAAATTGATAGGCAAATTTAAGGACCAGAGCCGGAGCGTAGGTTGGAAAAATCATTTCAAACAACATCTGTGCAGTTTTGGACTCCACAACGAGGACAACCTGCACCAGATAAATAACCCGGACGCATTTAAACACTTGCCACGGTTTTTCCAGGAAGTACTCAATGCGTGGTATCAGGTTTCAGCCTGGACTGTACCGGAATGCGGAACGAGAGGGTCAGTGCTGCGGCTGCCCTTCCTCTCAAGCCCGTATTTTAAAAATGGGGAGAGGGCAATCAAGTGCGAGGCAATGGAGAAAGCGGGATACATTAGAATAGGGGATTTAGTGAACGATGAGGGGGAGTTTGATGTACAAATGGTGTTGGTGGGGTTAAAAAACAAGGGGTATGTGTGCAGAAAGGATGTGATTGAGAGAGTGTTTGAAAATGTAAAATTGTCTTTGTCGAGCGAATGGGAAAAACTAATCAAGGAGAAGGAGGGAGCGATGCGGGACGATGCGGTGGGGATCTCCCTGTGCCTAGGGGAGAAGAAGCACAACATTACTGATGTCACCACAAAAATTTGGTATAGATGCGCAATCACACATAGAATACAGAAACCCACATCTGAAGTTAAATGGACAGACACATACCCAGACATAACAAGCAACATGATATGGAAAAACATTAACATACCGCACACACCGCATGCAATATTTGACTTAGATTTCAAACTGAGGCACAGGAGGATCTTCACCTGCATCGTCCTGCATCAAATCCACAAGGAGAGGTATGAAAGAAAGTGTTGTGTATGTGAAAGTGTGGATGAGGATTTGGTGCATTTGTTTGTGACATGTGGGGAATTGGGCGTGTTTTGGGGAAAAACAAGAGAATGAATGTGTGGAGAATGTTTTCGAATGAATGGAGAGCAAACCTAAAATTGTTGCACGTTGCGAATGAGAGTGAGTTTGTGAGAATGTTTGTGGAAGGGGCGAAAGTGTGTGGGGTAAATGAAGAGGGCATTGTGTGGGAC
>NC_089218.1:13585431-13595431 GCF_963930695.1 Labrus bergylta | reverse complement strand
GGAATACCAGGTGCTGTAAGCTTTTTCATTTTTTTCATCATATGCTTTTCTTTCATCATATAGAGACATATTCACATGTCCAAAAATTCAGCCAGAATCAATAATGTGGGGGAGCATTTGCTCCCCCACATTGATGGGTGTTCACACCACCCTGAACACGCCCCGTTTACGGCAGAGACAGAGTGGAGCCCGGAGAGAGCAGACGTGCCAGAGAGAGCAGGAGTCCTTATTTTTCATTTTTGTTATATATGCCTTGTTTTGTTTAAAGTCCTCAGATCTTGAGTGATCGTCCCCCAGCAGTCACGGACTGTGAGGGGGATTGCTTTTCTTTTTTGCTTTTTTCTTACCTGTTTACCCCTTTTTTTGGGAAGACCTTTGATTTCTTAAATGTTTGCTAGCGGGCCGCTAGCAAGCACACACGGACGGATTACAAAGATGACAGGACAACGGACCGGAGAAAAGGAAAAAGAAATGGATAATGGACAAGAAAAAGGACAGACAAACACGGCATTGAAACAACGGAACGGATTAAACGACAACGAAAAGGACGACGGACAAAAAGGACTGATAAACATGGCAAACGAAACTAGGAATGGTATGGACAACGGAGAGAGAGGAAGAGAGAGGAGCAGTGAGCTGATTGCCCCAGCTGCGGACAATCAAGGACTGATTGGTGTGCAGAGTGTGAGAGGTGCAGAGGGAGCTGAGACAAGAGAGGCAAAAGTGGCCTACGAAAAAAAACTGACACTAAACATTGAAATGGTGGGGGAAAAAGTGCCTCTACAGCAGGTGATTAACAATTTAAAAATGATCTGCGGGGGCCTGCTGGCGTGCAGAACCGTCGGGCCGGAAAAACTGGAAGTAACAGTGAGCAACATCAAGGGAAAAGAAAGGCTGCTGGACGGCTTCAAAATTGGAGAGACAAGAGTTGTAGCCAGAGAACTAAACAATGACGAGCTGGTGGTGTCCTTTCTGAACCTGCCGGCCTACATCACGGATGAAGAAATCGTGTGGAAGCTGACGGGCTGGGGAGTGAACCCCACATCTCCGATTAAAAGAAGAATGTGGCCAGGGACAACAATAGCCGACGGAACAAGGTTTGTCCGGGTCCGGTTCAACGACCAGGTACAGTCGCTACCGTACTCCACAAAATTCAATACAGTGATGGGGAGCGAATTCTTCAGAGTCATTCATGACAGACAGCAAAAAGTGTGCAGGATGTGTATCCAGCCGGGACACATCCTGCGAGAGTGCCCGGAGTTCATGTGCCACAAATGTGGGGTGCAGGGACACTTTGCACGTGAGTGCAGCGCGAACCTGGCAAAATGTAAAAACTGTGGAAAAAGAGAAAATGACTGCGAGTGTGAAAATGAAAAGGAGAGCAGGAATGAGGCGGAGGAGGAGGTGTACAAGGACGCGGCAGAAGGAGAGGAGGAGGTGACTGGAGAAAGCGAGGAGGAGACCGGAGAGGAGGAGGGCAGCGGAGGAGAAATGGAGCAGAGCGGAGAGAGCGGAGGAGAGCAGGTGGCAGAGAACGAGTTGGAGACGCCGGAGCAGGCTGGAGGAGGGGGACAACAGAAGCAGCGGAAAACGAGCAAGAAAGCGAAAAAGGGAGACAGAACGGACGGAGAACCAGGGGTAAGCATGAGCACAAAGGGGAGGGAGGTGCCTGAGAGGGTGCCGGGGCAGGCGGGAGGGAGTAAAATCAGGGCAAACAACCTGACTAAAAGCGCCAGTCCAAACGAAACGGACAGCGAAATGGATGTTAGTGAACTGGCAAGCGCGCAAAAAAGACTGAGTTTGGGGCAACGAAAGAAGTTGGCTAAAAAATTAAAAAGTAAAGACAAATAATGGCTGGAAATAACCCTGGTAAATCCGTTTGTTTTTCTTTTTTTTCCTTTTTGATAATGGCCTTAATTTTATTTTCTATCAACGCCAATGGACTACGAAGCAAGGAAAAGAGACAATCCATGCTTTCCTGGCAAAATGACATCCTGTGTGTGCAGGAGACCAGGTGGGATGATTCCCTGGTAGAAGACATTAAAAAAGACTTTGTGGGCCAAATCTTTAGCTCCAATGGTACGCCAAGGGCGAGAGGAGTGGCGGTTCTAATCAAAACGGATCGGGTAACAGGGGTTAATTTGGTGTACGGGGATAAAGAGGGGAGAGTTATAGTTATAGACTGTATGTACGAAACAAAAAATTTAAGAATTATAAATATATATGCGCCGAACGGAGAAAAAGAAAGGAAAACGTTTTTTATAGAAATAAGCAAATGGTGGGAAGGAAACTGCGTGATAATCGGCGACTTCAATGTGGCAATGACGCCAACAGACGTATCAAAAAATAATGTGTTCAAGGGGGACGTAAGCAGAGGGGCACTGAAAGACCTAATAATAACCAAGCAGTGCTTAGACATATGGAGATTGCTGCACCCATGGGAAAGGGCTTACTCTAGAAGGCAAATCGTGCTAAACAGACTGAAACAATCAAGAATAGACCTCTCCCTGGTGACATGTGAGGTGGTGAAGTGGGTAAAAAGCGCTGAGTATAAAACCAATACGTGGAGCGATCACGCAGGAATGACAATCACATTTGGAAAAGAAACTGATTCACGTAAAGGAGGGATATGGTGCTTTAACGGAAGTCTGCTAGAAGATGATGCGTTTGTGAAAAGCATGAAAAAATTCTTGAATGATGTGGGATATGAGTGGGGGGAGAATGAAGATATGAATGTGTGGTGGGATGGGGTAAAAGTCAGAATCAAAAAAAAGTGCATTAACTATAGTAAGGAGAAAAAGTGGAGAGAAAATCAAATGGAAGAGAATCTAAGAAAACAACTAAGTGAGGAAATAACATTGCTCGACAGTGCAGATAATGCTTGCGCAGAAAAATACATACGCTTAAAAGAGCAGTTAAAAGCGTTCGAACTAAAAAAATGTAGGGGCGCAGCGATTAGGAGCAAAATACAATATTTGTATGAAGGGGAAAGGAGCACAGCCTTTTTCCTGGGTCTGGAGAAACAAAAGCAAATAAAAACAGAAATAAACGAATTAGTGAACGCAGCAGGGGAAAGGGTGACGGATAAAACTGAAATATTAAAAACGGTCAAAGGCTACTATGAAAGCCTGTTCACGAGACAGGAGTGTGATGGTGCGAGCGCGGACAGAGCTGTGGGTGCCTTAAAGAAGGAACTTAGCGACGAGGATAAAATATGGTGTGAAAGTGAGTTTACGGACGGAGAAATCAAAAGCGCTCTAGAGGGTTTAAACAGAAACAAAAGTCCTGGTAGCGATGGCCTAACTGCTGAATTTTATTTAGCTTTCAAAGAACAGCTAGTACCCATACTAGGCAAACTAAGTAAATATATTGAGAGAGTCAAATGCATACCGAAAAGCTTGGGGGAGGGGGTGGTTACTATTTTCTACAAAAACAAGGGGGACAATAAAAATCTGGACAACTACAGACCAATCAGTTTACTAAACACAGATTACAAAATCATAGCAAAAACAATAGCCAATAGAATCAGGGAAGTAATAGGAACTATCATAGAGCAAACACAATCATACAGCATACCAAACAGGGACATAGCAGACTCAATCATTTCAATAAAACAGACGGTCAGGGACATGGAAAGGGAGGGGGGGATATGGTTAGGGATTGATTTAAGTAAGGCATTTGACAGAGTGGATCATGGGTTCATGGGGAGGGTTTTGGAGAAGTTTGGGTTCGGGGAGAGAATGCGAGAGTGGATAAATGTGTTGTACAAAGGGGCGGAAAGTAAGATAAAATGTAACGGGGCTTTAACTGATGCATTTAAGATCACAAGATCAGTAAGACAGGGGTGTCCGATGTCAGCGCTGCTGTATAGCTTGGTGGCAGAGCCGCTGGCAGCGCTGATATCGGAAGACGGGAGCATTGAAGGAATAGGGGAGGAAAATGTTAAAATAATCCAATATGCGGATGACGTGAATATAATGGTGAAAAGAGAGGAGGATATAGAACTAATACTGAAACACGTGCAAACCTATGAAAGGGCATCGGGGGCAAAAGTAAACGAAAATAAGTCTGAAATTATGCTACTGGGAAGGGAATCAAATTACGCTAATAGGTGGGGATTTAAAACGGTGGGGGAGAGAAGAAAAGTGCTGGGAGTGAGTGTGGGGAAAAACGAGAATGAATGTGATGACGAAACATGGAAAGAGGTGGTGGGTAAAATTAAGAAAACTTTGAATTTGTGGAGGGCAAGGGGCCTATTGCTGAGAGGAAGGGTAGCCGTAACAAATGCTCTCGTGTTGTCCAAAGTGAATCATGCGCTGAGTACTTGCGCGCTCCCGGACTGGGCCTTCGCGGAGATCTCAAAGATCATTAGGGACTTTATTTGGAGAAACAAAGCAGCGAGTATAGCTCACAAAACAATAATAGGGGCTAAAGATCAGGGTGGGTTAGCTTTGATTGACTTACTGACAAAAAAAGTAGCACTAAGAGCCAAATTGATAGGCAAATTTAAGGACCAGAGCCGGAGCGTAGGTTGGAAAAATCATTTCAAACAACATCTGTGCAGTTTTGGACTCCACAACGAGGACAACCTGCACCAGATAAATAACCCGGACGCATTTAAACACTTGCCACGGTTTTTCCAGGAAGTACTCAATGCGTGGTATCAGGTTTCAGCCTGGACTGTACCGGAATGCGGAACGAGAGGGTCAGTGCTGCGGCTGCCCTTCCTCTCAAGCCCGTATTTTAAAAATGGGGAGAGGGCAATCAAGTGCGAGGCAATGGAGAAAGCGGGATACATTAGAATAGGGGATTTAGTGAACGATGAGGGGGAGTTTGATGTACAAATGGTGTTGGTGGGGTTAAAAAACAAGGGGTATGTGTGCAGAAAGGATGTGATTGAGAGAGTGTTTGAAAATGTAAAATTGTCTTTGTCGAGCGAATGGGAAAAACTAATCAAGGAGAAGGAGGGAGCGATGCGGGACGATGCGGTGGGGATCTCCCTGTGCCTAGGGGAGAAGAAGCACAACATTACTGATGTCACCACAAAAATTTGGTATAGATGCGCAATCACACATAGAATACAGAAACCCACATCTGAAGTTAAATGGACAGACACATACCCAGACATAACAAGCAACATGATATGGAAAAACATTAACATACCGCACACACCGCATGCAATATTTGACTTAGATTTCAAACTGAGGCACAGGAGGATCTTCACCTGCATCGTCCTGCATCAAATCCACAAGGAGAGGTATGAAAGAAAGTGTTGTGTATGTGAAAGTGTGGATGAGGATTTGGTGCATTTGTTTGTGACATGTGGGGAATTGGGCGTGTTTTGGGGAAAAATAAGGGAAATGTTGGGGAAATGTAGTGAGAATGAGTGTTGGAATGAAAGGGGGTGGGAATTGTCGGTGCTGTTGGGGGTGGGAACGAAACAAAAAAACCACAACGTTATGAATATGATTTTAGCCTTTGCACGCAAAGCGGTTTTTAACAGAAGGAATTTTGCATTGTACGAAAACAAGAGAATGAATGTGTGGAGAATGTTTTCGAATGAATGGAGAGCACACCTAAAATTGTTGCACGTTGCGAATGAGAGTGAGTTTGTGAGAATGTTTGTGGAAGGGGCGAAAGTGTGTGGGGTAAATGAAGAGGGCATTGTGTGGGACGCATAATTTATTTTGTTTCTGTTACGGTTTTTCGTTGGTCATGGGGAAAAATGGGTGGTTTGATTTGAGGGCCTTTTGGTTTGCAGGGGAGGTTGAGAGCTCTCAAGGGGATTTTGTTTGCTTTGGGGTTTGTTTTCGGGGGTTGTTTACTTTGAGGGAAGAACTCAAGAGAGTTTTTAAGTGTTTTGGAATCAGGGGAGGTTTTGATTTTGTTTGCTTTATTTTGTTTTCTTTGGCAAGCGCTTGCCTCTGAGGGGAGGTTTGATTTATATGGTGTATGTTTTGGTATTGTATTTCTTGTAAATGATGTGTAAATAATATAAATGTTTTTGTACTTTTGATAATAAAAGATAAAAAAAAAAACACGCCCGATCTCGTCCGATCTCGGAAGCTAAGCAGGGTCGGGCCTGGTTAGTACTTGGATGGGAGACCGCCTGGGAATACCAGGTGCTGTAAGCTTTTTCATTTTTTTCATCATATAGAGACATATTCACATGTCCAAAAATTCAGCCAGAATCAATAATGTGGGGGAGCATTTGCTCCCCCACATTATGGCCGAGGGCATGAGATCTTTAAAAGGCCCCTTTCTGCACACAATAATGGCTTACGGCCATACCACCCTGAACACGCCCGATCTCGTCCGATCTCGGAAGCTAAGCAGGGTCGGGCCTGGTTAGTACTTGGATGGGAGACCGCCTGGGAATACCAGGTGCTGTAAGCTTTTTCATTTTTTTCATCATATAGACACATATTCACATGTCCAAAAATTCAGCCAGAATCAATAATGTGGGGGAGCATTTTCTCCCCCACATTATGGCCGAGGGCATGAGATCTTTAAAAGGCCCCTTTCTACACACAATAATGGCTTACGGCCATTCCACCCTGAACACGCCCGATCTCGTCCGATCTCGGAAGCTAAGCAGGGTCGGGCCTGGTTAGTACTTGGATGGGAGACCGCCTGGGAATACCAGGTGCTGTAAGCTTTTTCATTTTTTTCATCATATGCTTTTCTTTCATCATATAGAGACATATTCACATGTCCAAAAATTCAGCCAGAATCAATAATGTGGGGGAGCATTTGCTCCCCCACATTATGGCCGAGGGCATGAGATCTTTAAAAGGCCCCTTTCTGCACACAATAATGGCTTACGGCCATACCACCCTGAACACGCCCGATCTCGTCCGATCTCGGAAGCTAAGCAGGGTCGGGCCTAGTTAGTACTTGGATGGGAGACCGCCTGGGAATACCAGGTGCTGTAAGCTTTTTCATTTTTTTCATCATATGCTTTTCTTTCATCATATAGAGACATATTCACATGTCCAAAAATTCAGCCAGAATCAATAATGTCCCCACATTATGGCCGAGGGCATGAGATCTTTAAAAGGCCCCTTTCTGCACACAATAATGGCTTACGGCCATTCCACCCTGAACACACCCGATCTCAGAAGCTAAGCAGGGTCGGGCCTGGTTAGTACTTGGATGGGAGACCGCCTGGGAATACCAGGTGCTGTAAGCTTTTTCATTTTTTTCATCATATGCTTTTCTTTCATCATATAGAGACATATTCACATGTCCAAAAATTCAGCCAGAATCAATAATGTCCCCACATTATGGCCGAGGGCATGAGATCTTTAAAAGGCCCCTTTCTGCACACAATAATGGCTTACGGCCATACCACCCTGAACACGCCCGATCTCGTCCGATCTCGGAAGCTAAGCAGGGTCGGGCCTGGTTAGTACTTGGATGGGAGACCGCCTGGGAATACCAGGTGCTGTAAGCTTTTTCATTTTTTTCATCATATGCTTTTCTTTCATCATATAGAGACATATTCACATGTCCAAAAATTCAGCCAGAATCAATAATGTGGGGGAGCATTTGCTCCCCCACATTATGGCCGAGGGCATGAGATCTTTAAAAGGCCCCTTTCTGCACACAATAATGGCTTACGGCCATACCACCCTGAACACGCCCGATCTCGTCCGATCTCGGAAGCTAAGCAGGGTCGGGCCTAGTTAGTACTTGGATGGGAGACCGCCTGGGAATACCAGGTGCTGTAAGCTTTTTCATTTTTTTCATCATATGCTTTTCTTTCATCATATAGAGACATATTCACATGTCCAAAAATTCAGCCAGAATCAATAATGTCCCCACATTATGGCCGAGGGCATGAGATCTTTAAAAGGCCCCTTTCTGCACACAATAATGGCTTACGGCCATTCCACCCTGAACACACCCGATCTCAGAAGCTAAGCAGGGTCGGGCCTGGTTAGTACTTGGATGGGAGACCGCCTGGGAATACCAGGTGCTGTAAGCTTTTTCATTTTTTTCATCATATGCTTTTCTTTCATCATATAGAGACATATTCACATGTCCAAAAATTCAGCCAGAATCAATAATGTCCCCACATTATGGCCGAGGGCATGAGATCTTTAAAAGGCCCCTTTCTGCACACAATAATGGCTTACGGCCATACCACCCTGAACACGCCCGATCTCGTCCGATCTTGGAAGCTAAGCAGGGTCGGGCCTGGTTAGTACTTGGATGGGAGACCGCCTGGGAATACCAGGTGCTGTAAGCTTTTTCATTTTTTTCATCATATGCTTTTCTTTCATCATATAGAGACATATTCACATGTCCAAAAATTCAGCCAGAATCAATAATGTGGGGGAGCATTTGCTCCCCCACATTATGGCCGAGGGCATGAGATCTTTAAAAGGCCCCTTTCTGCACACAATAATGGCTTACGGCCATACCACCCTGAACACGCCCGATCTCGTCCGATCTCGGAAGCTAAGCAGGGTCGGGCCTGGTTAGTACTTGGATGGGAGACCGCCTGGGAATACCAGGTGCTGTAAGCTTTTTCATTTTTTTCATCATATGCTTTTCTTTCATCATATAGAGACATATTCACATGTCCAAAAATTCAGCCAGAATCAATAATGTGGGGGAGCATTTGCTCCCCCACATTATGGCCGAGGGCATGAGATCTTTAAAAGGCCCCTTTCTGCACACAATAACGGCTTACGGCCATACCACCCTGAACACGCCCGATCTCGTCAGATCTCGGAAGCTAAGCAGGGTTGGGCCTGGTTAGTACTTGGATGGGAGACCGCCTGGGAATACCAGGTGCTGTAAGCTTTTTCATTTTTTTCATCATATGCTTTTCTTTCATCATATAGAGACATATTCACATGTCCAAAAATTCAGCCAGAATCAATAATGTGGGGGAGCATTTGCTCCCCCACATTATGGCCGAGGGCATGAGATCTTTAAAAGGCCCCTTTCTGCACACAATAATGGCTTACGGCCATACCACCCTGAACACGCCCGATCTCGTCCGATCTCGGAAGCTAAGCAGGGTCGGGCCTGGTTAGTACTTGGATGGGAGACCGCCTGGGAATACCAGGTGCTGTAAGCTTTTTCATTTTTTTCATCATATGCTTTTCTTTCATCATATAGAGACATATTCACATGTCCAAAAATTCAGCCAGAATCAATAATGTGGGGGAGCATTTGCTCCCCCACATTATGGCCGAGGGCATGAGATCTTTAAAAGGCCCCTTTCTGCACAACATAATGGCTTACGGCCATACCACCCTGAACATGCCCGATCTCGTCAGATCTCGGAAGCTAAGCAGGGTCGGGCCTGGTTAGTACTTGGATGGGAGACCGCCTGGGAATACCAGGTGCTGTAAGCTTTTTCATTTTTTTCATCATATGCTTTTCTTTCATCATATAGAGACATATTCACATGTCCAAAAATTCAGCCAGAATCAATAATGTGGGGGAGCATTTGCTCCCCCACATTATGGCCGAGGGCATGAGATCTTTAAAAGGCCCCTTTCTGCACACAATAATGGCTCACGGCCATACCACCCTGAACACGCCCTATCTCGTCCGATCTCGGAAGCTAAGCGGGGTGGGGCCTGGTTAGTACTTGGATGGGAGACCGCCTGGGAATACCAGGTGCTGTAAGCTTTTTCATTTTTTTCATCATATGCTTTTCTTTCATCATATAGAGACATATTCACATGTCCAAAAATTCAGCCAGAATCAATAATGTGGGGGAGCATTTGCTCCCCCACATTATGGCCGAGGGCATGAGATCTTTAAAAGGCCCCTTTCTGCACACAATAATGGCTTACGGCCATACCACCCTGAACACGCCCGATCTCGTCCGATCTCGGAAGCTAAGCAGGGTCGGGCCTGGTTAGTACTTGGATGGGAGACCGCCTGGGAATACCAGGTGCTGTAAGCTTTTTCATTTTTTTCATCATATGCTTTTCTTTCATCATATAGAGACATATTCACATGTCCAAAAATT
>NC_089218.1:13567931-13577931 GCF_963930695.1 Labrus bergylta | reverse complement strand
TTAAGATCACAAGATCAGTAAGACAGGGGTGTCCGATGTCAGCGCTGCTGTATAGCTTGGTGGCAGAGCCGCTGGCAGCGCTGATATCGGAAGACGGGAGCATTGAAGGAATAGGGGAGGAAAATGTTAAAATAATCCAATATGCGGATGACGTGAATATAATGGTGAAAAGAGAGGAGGATATAGAACTAATACTGAAACACGTGCAAACCTATGAAAGGGCATCGGGGGCAAAAGTAAACGAAAATAAGTCTGAAATTATGCTACTGGGAAGGGAATCAAATTACGCTAATAGGTGGGGATTTAAAACGGTGGGGGAGAGAAGAAAAGTGCTGGGAGTGAGTGTGGGGAAAAACGAGAATGAATGTGATGACGAAACATGGAAAGAGGTGGTGGGTAAAATTAAGAAAACTTTGAATTTGTGGAGGGCAAGGGGCCTATTGCTGAGAGGAAGGGTAGCCGTAACAAATGCTCTCGTGTTGTCCAAAGTGAATCATGCGCTGAGTACTTGCGTGCTCCCGGACTGGGCCTTCGCGGAGATCTCAAAGATCATTAGGGACTTTATTTGGAGAAACAAAGCAGCGAGTATAGCTCACAAAACAATAATAGGGGCTAAAGATCAGGGTGGGTTAGCTTTGATTGACTTACTGACAAAAAAAGTAGCACTAAGAGCCAAATTGATAGGCAAATTTAAGGACCAGAGCCGGAGCGTAGGTTGGAAAAATCATTTCAAACAACATCTGTGCAGTTTTGGACTCCACAACGAGGACAACCTGCACCAGATAAATAACCCGGACGCATTTAAACACTTGCCACGGTTTTTCCAGGAAGTACTCAATGCGTGGTATCAGGTTTCAGCCTGGACTGTACCGGAATGCGGAACGAGAGGGTCAGTGCTGCGGCTGCCCTTCCTCTCAAGCCCGTATTTTAAAAATGGGGAGAGGGCAATCAAGTGCGAGGCAATGGAGAAAGCGGGATGCATTAGAATAGGGGATTTAGTGAACGATGAGGGGGAGTTTGATGTACAAATGGTGTTGGTGGGGTTAAAAAACAAGGGGTATGTGTGCAGAAAGGATGTGATTGAGAGAGTGTTTGAAAATGTAAAATTGTCTTTGTCGAGCGAATGGGAAAAACTAATCAAGGAGAAGGAGGGAGCGATGCGGGACGATGCGGTGGGGATCTCCCTGTGCCTAGGGGAGAAGAAGCACAACATTACTGATGTCACCACAAAAATTTGGTATAGATGCGCAATCACACATAGAATACAGAAACCCACATCTGAAGTTAAATGGACAGACACATACCCAGACATAACAAGCAACATGATATGGAAAAACATTAACATACCGCACACACCGCATGCAATATTTGACTTAGATTTCAAACTGAGGCACAGGAGGATCTTCACCTGCATCGTCCTGCATCAAATCCACAAGGAGAGGTATGAAAGAAAGTGTTGTGTATGTGAAAGTGTGGATGAGGATTTGGTGCATTTGTTTGTGACATGTGGGGAATTGGGCGTGTTTTGGGGAAAAATAAGGGAAATGTTGGGGAAATGTAGTGAGAATGAGTGTTGGAATGAAAGGGGGTGGGAATTGTCGGTGCTGTTGGGGGTGGGAACGAAACAAAAAAACCACAACGTTATGAATATGATTTTAGCCTTTGCACGCAAAGCGGTTTTTAACAGAAGGAATTTTGCATTGTATGAAAACAAGAGAATGAATGTGTGGAGAATGTTTTCGAATGAATGGAGAGCACACCTAAAATTGTTGCACGTTGCGAATGAGAGTGAGTTTGTGAGAATGTTTGTGGAAGGGGCGAAAGTGTGTGGGGTAAATGAAGAGGGGATTGTGTGGGACGTATAATTTATTTTGTTTCTGTTACGGTTTTTCGTTGGTCATGGGGAAAAATGGGTGGTTTGATTTGAGGGCTTTTTGGTTTGCAGGGGAGGTTGAGAGCTCTCAAGGGGATTTTGTTTGCTTTGGGGTTTGTTTTCGGGGGTTGTTTACTTTGAGGGAAGAACTCAAGAGAGTTTTTAAGTGTTTTGGAATCAGGGGAGGTTTTGATTTTGTTTGCTTTATTTTGTTTTCTTTGGCAAGCGCTTGCCTCTGAGGGGAGGTTTGATTTATATGGTGTATGTTTTGGTATTGTATTTCTTGTAAATGATGTGTAAATAATATAAATGTTTTTGTACTTTTGATAATAAAAGATAAAAAAAAAAAACACGCCCGATCTCGTCCGATCTCAGAAGCTAAGCAGGGTCGGGCCTGGTTAGTACTTGGATGGGAGACCGCCTGGGAATACCAGGTGCTGTAAGCTTTTTCATTTTTTTCATCATATGCTTTTCTTTCATCATATAGAGACATATTCACATGTCCAAAAATTCAGCCAGAATCAATAATGTGGGGGAGCATTTGCTCCCCCACATTATGGCCGAGGGCATGAGATCTTTAAAAGGCCCCTTTCTGCACAACATAATGGCTTACGGCCATACCACCCTGAACTCGTCCGATCTCGGAAGCTAAGCAGGGTCGGGCCTGGTTAGTACTTGGATGGGAGACCGCCTGGGAATACCAGGTGCTGTAAGCTTTTTCATTTTTTTCATCATATGCTTTTCTTTCATCATATAGAGACATATTCACATGTCCAAAAATTCAGCCAGAATCAATAATGTGGGGGAGCATTTGCTCCCCCACATTATGGCCGAGGGCATGAGATCTTTAAAAGGCCCCTTTCTGCACAACATAATGGCTTACGGCCATACCACCCTGAACACGCCCGATCTCGTCAGATCTCGGAAGCTAAGCAGGGTCGGGCCTGGTTAGTACTTGGATGGGAGACCGCCTGGGAATACCAGGTGCTGTAAGCTTTTTCATTTTTTTCATCATATAGAGACATATTCACATGTCCAAAAATTCAGCCAGAATCAATAATGTGGGGGAGCATTTTCTCCCCCACATTATGGCCGAGGGCATGAGATCTTTAAAAGGCCCCTTTCTGCACACAATAATGGCTTACGGCCATACCACCCTGAACACGCCCGATCTCGTCCGATCTCGGAAGCTAAGCAGGGTCGGGCCTGGTTAGTACTTGGATGGGAGACCGCCTGGGAATACCAGGTGCTGTAAGCTTTTTCATTTTTTTCATCATATGCTTTTCTTTCATCATATAGAGACATATTCACATGTCCAAAAATTCAGCCAGAATCAATAATGTGGGGGAGCATTTGCTCCCCCACTTTATGGCCGAGGGCATGAGATCTTTAAAAGGCCCCTTTCTGCACACAATAATGGCTTACGGCCATACCACCCTGAACACGCCCGATCTCGTCCGATCTCGGAAACTAAGCAGGGTCGGGCCTGGTTAGTACTTGGATGGGAGACCGCCTGGGAATACCAGGTGCTGTAAGCTTTTTCATTTTTTTCATCATATGCTTTTCTTTCATCATATAGAGAAATATTCACATGTCCAAAAATTCAGCCAGAATCAATAATGTCCCCACATTATGGCCGAGGGCATGAGATCTTTAAAAGGCCCCTTTCTGCACACAATAATGGCTTACGGCCATTCCACCCTGAACACGCCCGATCTCAGAAGCTAAGCAGGGTCGGGCCTGGTTAGTACTTGGATGGGAGACCGCCTGGGAATACCAGGTGCTGTAAGATTTTTCATTTTTTTCATCATATGCTTTTCTTTCATCATATAGAGACATATTCACATGTCCAAAAATTCAGCCAGAATCAATAATGTGGGGGAGCATTTGCTCCCCCACATTATGGCCGAGGGCATGAGATCTTTAAAAGGCCCCTTTCTGCACACAATAACGGCTTACGGCCATACCACCCTGAACACGCCCGATCTCGTCAGATCTCGGAAGCTAAGCAGGGTCGGGCCTGGTTAGTACTTGGATGGGAGACCGCCTGGGAATACCAGGTGCTGTAAGCTTTTTCATTTTTTTCATCATATGCTTTTCTTTCATCATATAGAGACATATTCACATGTCCAAAAATTCAGCCAGAATCAATAATGTGGGGGAGCATTTGCTCCCCCACATTATGGCCGAGGGCATGAGATCTTTAAAAGGCCCCTTTCTGCACAACATAATGGCTTACGGCCATACCACCCTGAACACGCCCGATCTCGTCAGATCTCGGAAGCTAAGCAGGGTCGGGCCTGGTTAGTACTTGGATGGGAGACCGCCTGGGAATACCAGGTGCTGTAAGCTTTTTCATTTTTTTCATCATATAGAGACATATTCACATGTCCAAAAATTCAGCCAGAATCAATAATGTGGGGGAGCATTTTCTCCCCCACATTATGGCCGAGGGCATGAGATCTTTAAAAGGCCCCTTTCTGCACACAATAATGGCTTACGGCCATACCACCCTGAACACGCCCGATCTCGTCCGATCTCGGAAGCTAAGCAGGGTCGGGCCTGGTTAGTACTTGGATGGGAGACCGCCTGGGAATACCAGGTGCTGTAAGCTTTTTCATTTTTTTCATCATATGCTTTTCTTTCATCATATAGAGACATATTCACATGTCCAAAAATTCAGCCAGAATCAATAATGTGGGGGAGCATTTGCTCCCCCACATTATGGCCGAGGGCATGAGATCTTTAAAAGGCCCCTTTCTGCACACAATAATGGCTTACGGCCATACCACCCTGAACACGCCCGATCTCGTCCGATCTCGGAAACTAAGCAGGGTCGGGCCTGGTTAGTACTTGGATGGGAGACCGCCTGGGGATACCAGGTGCTGTAAGCTTTTTCATTTTTTTCATCATATGCTTTTCTTTCATCATATAGAGAAATATTCACATGTCCAAAAATTCAGCCAGAATCAATAATGTCCCCACATTATGGCCGAGGGCATGAGATCTTTAAAAGGCCCCTTTCTGCACACAATAATGGCTTACGGCCATTCCACCCTGAACACGCCCGATCTCAGAAGCTAAGCAGGGTCGGGCCTGGTTAGTACTTGGATGGGAGACCGCCTGGGAATACCAGGTGCTGTAAGCTTTTTCATTTTTTTCATCATATGCTTTTCTTTCATCATATAGAGACATATTCACATGTCCAAAAATTCAGCCAGAATCAATAATGTGGGGGAGCATTTGCTCCCCCACATTATGGCCGAGGGCATGAGATCTTTAAAAGGCCCCTTTCTGCACACAATAACGGCTTACGGCCATACCACCCTGAACACGCCCGATCTCGTCAGATCTCGGAAGCTAAGCAGGGTCGGGCCTGGTTAGTACTTGGATGGGAGACCGCCTGGGAATACCAGGTGCTGTAAGCTTTTTCATTTTTTTCATCATATGCTTTTCTTTCATCATATAGAGACATATTCACATGTCCAAAAATTCAGCCAGAATCAATAATGTGGGGGAGCATTTGCTCCCCCACATTATGGCCGAGGGCATGAGATCTTTAAAAGGCCCCTTTCTGCACAACATAATGGCTTACGGCCATACCACCCTGAACACGCCCCGTTTACGGCAGAGACAGAGTGGAGCCCGGAGAGAGCAGACGTGCCAGAGAGAGCAGGAGTCCTTATTTTTCATTTTTGTTATATATGCCTTGTTTTGTTTAAAGTCCTCAGATCTTGAGTGAACGTCCCCCAGCAGTCACGGACTGTGAGGGGGATTGCTTTTCTTTTTTGCTTTTTTCTTACCTGTTTACCCCTTTTTTTTGGGAAGACCTTTGATTTCTTAAATGTTTGCTAGCGGGCCGCTAGCAAACACACACGGACGGATTACAAAGATTACAGGACAACGGACCGGAGAAAAGGAAAAAGAAATGGATAATGGACAAGAAAAAGGACAGACAAACACGGCATTGAAACAAAGGAACGGATTAAACGACAACGAAAAGGACAACGGACAAAAAGGACTGATAAACATGGCAAACGAAACTAGGAATGGTATGGACAACGGAGAGAGAGGAAGAGAGAGGAGCAGTGAGCTGATTGCCCCAGCTGCGGACAATCAAGGACTGATTGGTGTGCAGAGTGTGAGAGGTGCAGAGGGAGCTGAGAAAAGAGAGGCAAAAGTGGCCTACGAAAAAAAACTGACACTAAACATTGAAATGGTGGGGGAAAAAGTGCCTCTACAGCAGGTGATGAATAACTTAAAAATGATCTGCGGTGGCCTGCTGGCGTGCAGAACCGTGGGGCCGGAAAAACTTGAAGTAACAGTGAGCAACATCAAGGGAAAAGAAAGGCTGCTGGACGGCTTCAAAATTGGAGAGACAAGAGTTGTAGCCAGAGAACTAAACAATGACGAGCTGGTGGTGTCCTTTCTGAACCTGCCGGCCTACATCACGGATGAAGAAATCGTGTGGAAGCTGACGGGCTGGGGAGTGAACCCCACATCTCCGATTAAAAGAAGAATGTGGCCAGGGACAACAATAGCCGACGGAACAAGGTTTGTCCGGGTCCGGTTCAACGACCAGGTACAGTCGCTACCGTACTCCACAAAATTCAATACAGTGATGGGGAGCGAATTCTTCAGAGTCATTCATGACAGACAGCAAAAAGTGTGCAGGATGTGTATCCAGCCGGGACACATCCTGCGAGAGTGCCCGGAGTTCATGTGCCACAAATGTGGGGTGCAGGGACACTTTGCACGTGAGTGCAGCGCGAACCTGGCAAAATGTAAAAACTGTGGAAAAAGAGAAAATGACTGCGAGTGTGAAAATGAAAAGGAGAGCAGGAATGAGGCGGAGGAGGAGGTGTACAAGGGCGCGGCAGAAGGAGAGGAGGAGGTGACTGGAGAAAGCGAGGAGGAGACCGGAGAGGAGGAGGGCAGCGGAGGAGAAATGGAGCAGAGCGGAGAGAGCGGAGGAGAGCAGGTGGCAGAGAACGAGTTGGAGACGCCGGAGCAGGCTGGAGGAGGGGGACAACAGAAGCAGCGGAAAACGAGCAAGAAAGCGAAAAAGGGAGACAGAACGGACGGAGAACCAGGGGTAAGCATGAGCACAAAGGGGAGGGAGGTGCCTGAGAGGGTGCCGGGGCAGGCGGGAGGGAGTAAAATCAGGGCAAACAACCTGACTAAAAGCGCCAGTCCAAACGAAACGGACAGCGAAATGGATGTTAGTGAACTGGCAAGCGCGCAAAAAAGACTGAGTTTGGGGCAACGAAAGAAGTTGGCTAAAAAATTAAAAAGTAAAGACAAATAATGGCTGGAAATAACCCTGGTAAATCCGTTTGTTTTTCTTTTTTTTCCTTTTTGATAATGGCCTTAATTTTATTTTCTATCAACGCCAATGGACTACGAAGCAAGGAAAAGAGACAATCCATGCTTTCCTGGCAAAATGACATCCTGTGTGTGCAGGAGACCAGGTGGGATGATTCCCTGGTAGAAGACATTAAAAAAGACTTTGTGGGCCAAATCTTTAGCTCCAATGGTACGCCAAGGGCGAGAGGAGTGGCGGTTCTAATCAAAACGGATCGGGTAACAGGGGTTAATTTGGTGTACGGGGATAAAGAGGGGAGAGTTATAGTTATAGACTGTATGTACGAAACAAAAAAATTAAGAATTATAAATATATATGCGCCGAACGGAGAAAAAGAAAGGAAAACGTTTTTTATAAAAATAAGCAAATGGTGGGAAGGAAACTGCGTGATAATCGGCGACTTCAATGTGGCAATGACGCCAACAGACGTATCAAAAAATAATGTGTTCAAGGGGGACGTAAGCAGAGGGGCACTGAAAGACCTAATAATAACCAAGCAGTGCTTAGACATATGGAGATTGCTGCACCCATGGGAAAGGGCTTACTCTAGAAGGCAAATCGTGCTAAACAGACTGAAACAATCAAGAATAGACCTCTCCCTGGTGACATGTGAGGTGGTGAAGTGGGTAAAAAGCGCTGAGTATAAAACCAATACGTGGAGCGATCACGCAGGAATGACAATCACATTTGGAAAAGAAACTGATTCACGTAAAGGAGGGATATGGTGCTTTAATGGAAGTCTGCTAGAAGATGATGCGTTTGTGAAAAGCATGAAAAAATTCTTGAATGATGTGGGATATGAGTGGGGGGTGAATGAAGATATGAATGTGTGGTGGGATGGGGTAAAAGTCAGAATCAAAAAAAAGTGCATTAACTATAGTAAGGAGAAAAAGTGGAGAGAAAATCAAATGGAAGAGAATCTAAGAAAACAACTAAGTGAGGAAATAACATTGCTCGACAGTGCAGATAATGCTTGCGCAGAAAAATACATACACTTAAAAGAGCAGTTAAAAGCGTTCGAACTAAAAAAATGTAGGGGCGCAGCGATTAGGAGCAAAATACAATATTTGTATGAAGGGGAAAGGAGCACAGCCTTTTTCCTGGGTCTGGAGAAACAAAAGCAAATAAAAACAGAAATAAACGAATTAGTGAACGCAGCAGGGGAAAGGGTGACGGATAAAACTGAAATATTAAAAACGGTCAAAGGCTACTATGAAAGCCTGTTCACGAGACAGGAGTGTGATGGTGCGAGCGCGGACAGAGCTGTGGGTGCCTTAAAGAAGGAACTTAGCGACGAGGATAAAATATGGTGTGAAAGTGAGTTTACGGACGGAGAAATCAAAAGCGCTCTAGAGGGTTTAAACAGAAACAAAAGTCCTGGTAGCGATGGCCTAACTGCTGAATTTTATTTAGCTTTCAAAGAACAGCTAGTACCCATACTAGGCAAACTAAGTAAATATATTGAGAGAGTCAAATGCATACCGAAAAGCTTGGGGGAGGGGGTGGTTACTATTTTCTACAAAAACAAGGGGGACAATAAAAATCTGGACAACTACAGACCAATCAGTTTACTAAACACAGATTACAAAATCATAGCAAAAACAATAGCCAATAGAATCAGAGAAGTAATAGGAACTATCATAGAGCAAACACAATCATACAGCATACCAAACAGGGACATAGCAGACTCAATCATTTCAATAAAACAGACGGTCAGGGACATGGAAAGGGAGGGGGGTATATGGTTAGGGATTGATTTAAGTAAGGCATTTGACAGAGTGGATCATGGGTTCATGGGGAGGGTTTTGGAGAAGTTTGGGTTCGGGGAGAGAATGCGAGAGTGGATAAATGTGTTGTACAAAGGGGCGGAAAGTAAGATAAAATGTAACGGGGCTTTAACTGATGCATTTAAGATCACAAGATCAGTAAGACAGGGGTGTCCGATGTCAGCGCTGCTGTATAGCTTGGTGGCAGAGCCGCTGGCAGCGCTGATATCGGAAGACGGGAGCATTGAAGGAATAGGGGAGGAAAATGTTAAAATAATCCAATATGCGGATGACGTGAATATAATGGTGAAAAGAGAGGAGGATATAGAACTAATACTGAAACACGTGCAAACCTATGAAAGGGCATCGGGGGCAAAAGTAAACGAAAATAAGTCTGAAATTATGCTACTGGGAAGGGAATCAAATTACGCTAATAGGTGGGGATTTAAAACGGTGGGGGAGAGAAGAAAAGTGCTGGGAGTGAGTGTGGGGAAAAACGAGAATGAATGTGATGACGAAACATGGAAAGAGGTGGTGGGTAAAATTAAGAAAACTTTGAATTTGTGGAGGGCAAGGGGCCTATTGCTGAGAGGAAGGGTAGCCGTAACAAATGCTCTCGTGTTGTCCAAAGTGAATCATGCGCTGAGTACTTGCGCGCTCCCGGACTGGGCCTTCGCGGAGATCTCAAAGATCATTAGGGACTTTATTTGGAGAAACAAAGCAGCGAGTATAGCTCACAAAACAATAATAGGGGCTAAAGATCAGGGTGGGTTAGCTTTGATTGACTTACTGACAAAAAAAGTAGCACTAAGAGCCAAATTGATAGGCAAATTTAAGGACCAGAGCCGGAGCGTAGGTTGGAAAAATCATTTCAAACAACATCTGTGCAGTTTTGGACTCCACAACGAGGACAACCTGCACCAGATAAATAACCCGGACGCATTTAAACACTTGCCACGGTTTTTCCAGGAAGTACTCAATGCGTGGTATCAGGTT